>NW_028122520.1:0-92099 GCF_965194805.1 Balaenoptera borealis | reverse complement strand
AATCGCAACAGACAGGCAAGTTCAGTATTAGGAAGTTGAGGAAGAGCTGGCTGACAGATTCCAAAGAAATTCAGGAGATGAACTGAAGCGGGCTTAATGGGGTAGGAGATGGAGGAAAGGAAGGTCTTAGGGAATTCAAGGGTTTACTGCACACATGAGCAAAGTCTCAAAATTAATCATTTGAACGTACAGAGGCGGATCTCCCAAATGACACCGGTTAGGAAGCAACGGTACGCCCTTTAGAATTCCTAGAGACAACACAAATCAACTGTTTCGATGGAAAATTCGGCGGGACTCTTGATTTCCATGGGAATACAGAGAAAAGAGACACTGATCTGGCTTGCAGGTATATTTAGGAAGCTGTTAGCCGGACATCACCTACTAGTATCATGTAAGTAGGCCGTCCGAAGTAGGAAGCTTAGGGGAAAAACCTGGAGGAAAACTTAAAAGCTTAAGCCACACCTCTACACTACACCACCTTTCACAATTTCTTCTCAGATAAGCATCATCCCCATCAGTGAAGAAACTCGTTCGTACCTCATAATAGGAAAAACAGGCCTAAAGATTCAATGTGTGTCTTGGGAGGTCCCATCTATGCGATATCTTCCTGGGACCAGAAAAGGCCCCAGGAAGATCCATCTCTGCACCCCTGAAAGCTTACCACCAAGGAAAATGACTAGGTCCATAGATTTCCTCCCTCAAACCAGCTTACCTCACACATAGATCATTAGCAACTCCGCCCTTACTCACATTATCACAGTCACAAGAGTGGTTAGGGAGAAAAGCACTAACCAGGGGAACTAAAACAGAGGCAATCCAGGCCAAGCTGGGCTGGTGGCAGATATCTTGCTCCTTACGCTCGGGTGCATAATGCGACTCACCACAGTGCCTTTTTCACAGACCCTTTTGAACGTTTCTCCACAGAATCCAACAGCTCAAGTTAGTTCATGACGCTTCAAGGTCAACAATCGTCAAGAGAAAAACATGCAATATGTCTTACAATGTTGGATTCCTTACAAACAGGACAAGGAGATAACCATGTAGACAAAACCAGAGCATTTGAAAACATCTGTATTCTACAAACACACCAGTGAATGCTATAAATAAGGTACTATGACATAAAACAAAATGAAAACTAGATGTGAGACTCTTCTCTTCAGTGTACAGACTTCATGGCAGTTGCTGCACACTATCTAGCTACTTAGATCTTTAACTCTCTGTTCTGTTAATACCAAATGAGGCCCAAGTGTGTCAACCTGTTTCCCACAGAAACCAAAAAGTCTACATGCATCTCTTTTCTCCTGTGCCCTTTCACCTTACCTGCTCCCAATTCTCCACCAACGTCCTCCTCTTTCTCTAATTATTCTCCTCTTCATTTTGCTTGGCCTTGCCCCCAAGCATGCAAGACAGAGAGTCCTAGAGGTCCAAGATTCTAGAGTGGCTGTTTGCAAGGCGGAGGAGATTACAGTAACTGCCACACTGTATATACTTCTGTGCAAAGAAAAAGGGACAGTGTTCAGAATGTCTCTCACATATAACAAGAGCTGGAGATGGCAGGATACCTGTGTGGCCCAAGGAACTAGAGCTAGCAAATTATGGGCCAAACAATTGCAACCAAAGGCTGGAAGAGGAAAGGTCTGCAACCAGCTCTGTCTCCTAGCTCTCTGGTATTTGCTGCCAACGGGCAGAGTCTATTTCGTGAAGCATCAAGCACTGAAAAGAAGACTCCTGCTGCTGGAAGGTGACAGGAAGTAACGTCCAATGCAAGATCAAGGCTTGTCCTCGAAGCAATGCCCATAATGGAAGAAAAAAAAAAAAGAGAAAGCGGAAGAGAAATGTTAAGTCGCAAGTCCAACCTGGCCCCCAGCCTAGCCCAGCCCAAGGAAGGTAGGAGTCAAGGAGAAGAAACTAAAAGAGAAGAGCCTTGGACCACAACATTCTCCACAAGGTACACTCAACAAACTTCACCCTACTCTTGAACCAAGTTACAAAAAGAGCTTCTTAATCCCTACTTTGGCTCCTTAAAAGCTGCTATCAGTTCACTCATTAGACACATATGATTTCAGAACAACTGTAATAGTTCAAACTAGATGGCTCTTTCCTTCCTAAGGATTATTAATTAAAGAAGATCTATATAGCTCTAAGTATATGATACATAAAATAGAATACTCTGTAGAATATAAGTAACTCTTAGTTCAGTGTATTAATGAACGTCTGTAAGAAATGTGGCAATGATTTCCCTAATGGAAGAGCCTGGGGGAGGTAAATCTGTCTTCTAGGATTTCCTCCCCAGAGCTCAGAAACTCAGGTGTTGTTTTAGCTCTCCTACACTCTCTTCACCCAAGCCCGCCTTCCTGTTGGGGATCGGACCTCCCTATTGGCTCTCTCATACCTTTCAACTGCCTGCTTTGTGACATCACTCTCCTACCAAACCTACTACCACTTGGTAGAGTCTTGGGGTTTCCGTGGAGCTGTTTGGACCAGTAACCAGTGACCTCTGTACTGGACACGTGCGCCGTTCAGCTGCAGCCACTCGGACATCCTCTAGTGTTGTCTCCTCATCCCTGGTACCTGCAGTGGATGCTTCCTCTTCTCTGACCATGTCAGGTAAGAAAAGAAACTTTGGAAAGTTTTGCGTTCGATTTCTTTTGCCCCTAAATTGAGTAGGAGATTCAAAATAGCATGGAATAATGAGGGAAAGTATTGAACTACACGTCTGGAGACCTAATTTCACTTTTGACTTTGACGTTTACTATCTGTGTGACTTTGGACAAATCACTGGCTGTCTCACAAAGCCTGTTGCTTTCCTTAACTGTTACGTTAGGATACCACGTTGGGTTGATCACTCTGATCCCCTTCTTTTCCAGTATTGAGCCTTAAAGGGTACCCATGTAGAAAACGAAATCAGACACTTCTCAAGAGTGTTTCAACAGAAACATAGAAAAGTCAGGGGACATAGAAAACTAGCAATATATACCAAGATGTTTCATCTCTAATGGTCTCCCTCCACTAGGATTTCGACTAGTTGAAAAGAGAGAATAGGGAGAGAGGATGGAGAGTACTGGGCTCTACAGGGAGGCACAGAGTCGAGCGTAAGGAAGTTTAGGACGGTTTTCAGTAGCACAGGCCAACAGGCACCAAGAGATGGGAGAAAATGTAAGAATGAAGAGGGAAAGCATAGAGGAGCTCTCAAGAAAAACGGAGTTTGCAATGGAATGCTGATGGGAACCAAAGATTTTCAATTAAAGCAGAAACAGCACAGAGGGAAACCTGCTCAGAGCAGGGCAAAACCAAGTTGATGGTAGCAAACCCTTACATTAACAGACTTAAGAAGGAAAGTAAGGCCAGAACAGGGGATCACCGGGAAAGGCAGCTTATCAGAAAAGTCATACTCCGTTTTCTTTCTTTTATTGCCTCTCTGAATACAGTTGGCCACTTGACAGTTTTGAATATAAACATTTTAGAAATACGTTTTAGAAATGATGCCTCCTATAAACAAGCAACCACAGTGGTTATCTAGGGGGCTGCTTTTCAGTGTTTTATTCTTTCTAATTTTTAAACTAGGTAGACATTTCACCAATTCAACATTTTAAGTGATATCTTCTAAATTGAATCAGAAGGACTATTTTCCTTGGTGTGATATGTAGGTTCTAAGGCAAGGCTGCTTTTCATTTTTACAGTTATTTCCTTCCTAACACAGAGAGCACATTGATCAACAGCCATCGTTCGCTTGTAGATCTTAGCTACCGAAGAAGAAGAAGAAGAAGAAGAAAAAGTCAAGCCCCACATCTCTAATTCCCCCCACTTAGGGAATTCCCTGGCGGTCCAGTGCTTAGGACTCGGTGCTTTCACGGCCAGGGCCACGCGGCGCGGCCAAAGAAACAAAACAAACAAACATCCACGTTTATCGAAAACCATATTGTGGAGTCCTGTGGATTTTCTTACATTTGAAAATCTTTTTTAATTGGATTCTAGGCATGATGGTTTTTTGAGGTTTTGGGATGCCATCTTCTTGGATGCTGAAGATGATTCTAATCTAAGTTCTAGGATAAATCCAAAAACCTTCCTGATACATTTTAAGCTTCCTTTCTGCTTATTATATAAGCTATATTCATTGAAATATATATTTCTCCTAGGCTTAATACCTCTTACTTGCTGGGTAAAAATATGAAGGAGCACAATAATGAAACTCTTTTACACTTATTATTTTGCTGTCTGCTTCGTACCGGTTTTCATTGAAATACTTGTCTATATGTGTTGTGGCTACCTATACATGCACATTTATTGCATTCTGTTGCTTGTTATGCATTTTTTACTGACATACCTTCTCTGTCTGTATGCATTGGCTAGGAATTCATTCACCTCTATCACCTCCATCGTGTCTTCTGGTTAATAGTATTCACTAAAATAGAGTGGGCAAAATTCACTTTCATAATATTGCATGGATGGTACAGAATGCCATTTGTTAGTAAATTCATTAGGCTTCGATACTTGCCACATACCCCAGTTTTCATTAATATCTATGGATTTCTTTTTCGTTAACGTAATATGCTTGTCATGATTTTTCTTTGTCTTTCTAGAACTTATTGTATCTTCCTCCATATAAATCATACGCAACAGATCAGCTTATTCATCTATTAATTATTACTGCTATTATTATTGGTGGTGGTGTTATAACCACTTTACAGGTGAGGAATCTGAAGTAATCAGATAACTTTTCCCTTTCCAAAAGCACTTAAGAAATCCACTTTCGGGTAATCATTTTGAGGTAGGATGAGAAACCGGGCTTGAAGAGGGCAAAAATGACTCTTTCAATTCACCAGTTGGACTGAGCTGTACGTCACCTCTAGGTAATAGCGTGGGAACTGCACAAGCAAAGGGAGACACTGAAGACGACCATGGTAATAGCCGTACTGTTTTCTAATGGACAAAAAAAATGCCTATATTATAAGTTCTATTTCTCCTGCTTTCTGGCAGTATCATGCTCAGAGTGGAGTCCTGGCAAGGAAGTCAGGATACTTAGGTTCTGAAACCTGGTAATGATACTAACATAATGAGAGAACTTGAACAAGTCAACCCGACCTCTCTGAGCCTCAGTTTCCTTACTCACGAAATGAGACTGAGAACATCGAAGTTCTCTAAGGGCCTCCTAGTTCTAAAATGCTTCCAGTCTAGGAAATAGCATAGAAGTCAATACGAGTGCAGGCTGAAGGGAAAGACAGGGCAGGGAGAAGGTTGCTTCCAGCCTAGAGAACAATCTCTGAACCACACCACTTGGCTCTTCTGCCCGTCTGTGCCCAAGATGGGAGCACAGGCAGTTAATAGAGAAGAGTGGAAAACTGCTCAGTCCTTACAGCCATCATCAACTGTCTGATTTTGGGTTTCTCAGGAAGTAGTGATAGTAGAGGTGTCCTGATAGCAAGAACCTTCAGATGATGCCGTTCCTCAAACGTAGTGAGAATTTCTCAACCTCCCTGAGTTTTTCATGACCCTCTTGTTCTTACAGAAAATTTCCAACATCCATCTCTACTTGGAACTCTAAATTCTCTGCAGCATTCTCCTCCTGTGGTGAGCAATGCAACTTCCCTAACACGAAGTGTCTGCAACTTCTCCAGAGTCTCTGCCCCTGCCGTCAGTTCGGCATCGGCTACTGGTACCCCTTTCCAGACACTCATGGGTAGTGCCTACCTTTACCAACATTCTAGCACGACTATGTTATCTGGAGTTACTGACCACAGCCAGATCTCCACTTCAGCTGCTTACTATCCAGGTGTTCTTGAGTGGGACATCACAGCAAGCACTGAAAAGAATTCTTCTTCACTCGGAGACTTTACTCTGGCACTCACTGACCGCCACACAGCTGCCTCCTCCATGTTTCTGGCAGCCCAGTATGATAAAACTTCAGACGCCAAGAACATGGTCCCTCTACATCCATCGCTTTCTGCCAGCCTTGCTCAGGGAACACCATCTCAGATTCCAAATCAGGGGCAGAGCCGCCTGCCACTTCCCTGCCAGGAAGGGAGCCAGGTATATTACTATAACCAAGGCACACTGGGGTCTTTACTGTATGGAGAACTTGGCTCCTGCCCGCAATCCTACGGCTCGGCGTCATACACAGGAAGTCGGGCCTCTGGGCAACCAGAAATGGGAATGGGACTGAAGGAGATTCAGCCCACAAATATCCGACCACCAGCTTCCACCTCTGCAGTCTGCCACCCTGTGTCTGCTCAACGCATCACAGAAACAAGTTTTCAAGGTGAGTATAACAAACGCCAGAGAAAGTTGAAGAATGAGGTCGGCATTCAAAAATGGGGTCAAATCGACAGCTGGGAAGGGGTGTAGAGGCAGGTAGAATTCAGATCCTGAGCCTTTAATAACCACTACCTTCGCTCAGTGCCCTCTGTTTTTAGACTCTCTATGAGAACACCTAGGGCTTCCCTGGTGGCGCCGTGGTTAAGAATCCGCCTGCCAATGCAATGCGGGGGACACGGGTTCGAGCCCTGGTCTGCGAAGATCCCACATGCCGTGCAGCAACTAAGCGCATGTGCCACAACGACGGAGCCTGCATTCTAGAGCCCGTGAGCCTCAACTACCGAAGCCCACGTGCCTACAGCCCATGCTCCGCAACAAGAGAAGCCACCGCGATGAGAAGCCCGCACACCGCAACCAAGAGTAGCCCCCGCTAGCCGCCAACTAGAGAAAGCCCGTGCACAGCAATGAGAGACCCAGTGCAGCCAAAAACATAAATACGTAGAATAAATAAGTTCAAACAGTAAATAAATACATAAACATAAATTACAAAAAAAAAAGAACACCTAATGCAGGTGGGACGGTGGGAGGGCCACTGTAGAGGTCATCTATGCTACATGTACAAGAACCCCGAGAGCACACCAATCGGTACCACACTTTTCACTGCTGTAGCCGATCGTTCCCCCTGTACTGCCACACTGTAGCACTCCCTTCCCTCATCTACTGCTATAGTCTCTTCGGAAGGTGTTTCAGAACTCTTGTTATGAGAGTGCCAGTTGAACTGTCCTCACTTCCTTCATTTATACCAGGATTGAAGACCTTGTGGTCCGAGATCCTGTCCAGAGAGCAAGCAGGCTAAGACTCTGTCTTTGTTGATGTATTTCATCAGCAAGGGCTCTACCCCCTCTCCTAGTTCATGGTGTGACGTGTTCTTGGCCTCTCGGGAAAGTGGGGAGAATGGAAAGGACCCTATATGAGAATGCTAGGCTTTGTAAAACATTTCAGGTTTTTAAAAATAAGACTCATTTTGTATTGGACTTATAAACAGTCCTATGAAATACAAAGCGAGCCGAGAATCAGCGACAGGAAAGGCTCACCAGTAAGAATTACAACAGTCACCGCTTACCTCGTAGCATAGGGCACTGTCCGTGATCCTTAAGAAGAGTTAGTAGAAATGCCTTGCCCATCTTGCCCCTGAACCCCTTGAAAGGTACACGACTGCTGTGTTGGTGTTTAGGGGGAGCATCTCACTTACCAGGGACTGACTTCTCCCTTGATCCCTTTGTAGGGATGGAGACCTCCCCCCTGGTGATGAAAAATTCCCTGGGATTGCAACCTCCAAGCCAGACGTTTTGTGTGACACAAAGTCAAGAACTCCCCAAGTCCTGCAGTAGCAGAAACAGCCACATACTTGAGAGTAACCCACCATCTGAACTTGGGGACATTTCAGTGACAGCTCCAGTCCAGAGTGCCAGGCGTCTCCTGGCCCTGCCTCCAGCTCCAAGCCAGGGACAAATAGAGAGTAAGCACGTGGATGATATCAAAACCAAGCTTTCAAAGCCTCTGGATGCCTACCAGATCCCAACAGAGAACCAAGATCCTCCACTACTCCCTTTAGGAATCCCTGATATTCACCAGCCGCTGGCCTGCACCGATCCCCTCAGCCAAGAGGAGCAGCCTGGTTCTGAAAATGCTGATCTGGGAGAGAACAGCCGGAGTCGTCAGGACCTAGGGACACTTGAAAATGGGATTGAACCTAGCAGTGGTCTTGCAGACATTACTACACTGGCGGAGGATATTCACCTTCCCCAGCTCTTTAATCCTTTGAAAGATCTTGATCAATCCCAAGGTCCCAACGTGATCAAAGCTAAAGACACCAGAGCCATTAAGGTGAATCAGGTGCAGGAAAAGCCAAGTGTCATAAAGGTTCCCTCTGATCAACCCAGGAAGAACAAACAGAAAGCCTCTGAGCCTATCAGTGGCGCTCCCAAGGCCAAAATCCAGCCAAAGAATCCAGAGTGCCCGTTAGGGGGAGAAGTGGTTACATGCCACGCTGCAGTCAGTGACAGGGCTCCTGTGAACACGGCCAAGCACTCTCAAGGCAAACCTCAGAAAGCTGCATCCAGAAAGATCAGCAAAACTAAGAGCCACGGGCAGGAAAAGACCAAAAGGACCAGAGGGAGAAACAAGGCTGAGGAGAACAAGCAGTCAGGGAACAAAGTCAAGGCAGAAGAGAAGCCAGCAATCCCCCACACGAAGCGAAAGGAACACCAAACTGAGCTTCTCCAACAGAGCTTTCAAAAGCCTCGAACCTCCCTTGGCGTGCGCATGCTGGAGTCTGTGAAGGTTCTTCATGCGCTGGGGAAGAAGAATGAGACGAAAACTGGGCTCTCTTCCTGTCGGCTCTTGGGAAAGTCAAGCAACCCCAAAGACCCCCAGCCACCCCCAGCTATCCAGCCATGGCGGCATACCCCACGTGAGGGGAAGGGTCCTGAGAAAACGCAAGTCCAAGCCCAGAAACCAGACAGCAGTGCTGAAACAGAGTGTCCGTCTCCAGCCCAGTATGAGCGGCCTCCTCCTGGGAAGGTCAAGTTGATACCTCTGCCTTTTTCTGCCTGGGACAAGCCTCAAGCTCGACCCGCTCCTCGGAGGCCACAGTCTCTGGCCTCACATCGGCCTGCTGGGGCTTACCGTGCCCAGCCTGGTTCTACTGACTCAGCTCAACCTGCTGCAGCCAATTCATCCCAGCCAGCTCCTGCCTCTTTGCCAGGCCCCGCCAAACCAGCTCAGCCAACTGTGACCAACCCAACCCAACCGGCTTGGCCCAACCATACCCAGCCTCGTGTCCCTCAGTCTGCTGCTCCTAGGCCTGCACCCTCCAAAACTTCATCTGGCGCTCCTCTCCAGCGGGAGCCTGTTCCCCCTGCTGTGAATAAGCGCCAGTCCCCACCCAAGCTCCAAACCCACTTTCTACTCCAAGACTTCAGCAAGCAACGAGTTCCATGGAGGGAACCCAACGTGCCTGAGCCAGTCATGTCAAAGCCCATCGAACAAGAGCAGAGGCCAGAGCGAGAGGCCATGAAGAGGCGGGCTCAACAACAACGGGAGAATGCTGCCAGATACACCTCTTCGGGCAAGCTGCAATTTTTCACCGAGAGGGAAAACGAAATGGAAATTGCCGACTACTACGGATACGTCAAGTGAGAGCTGCTAGGATTCTTGGTGCCACCTTGGCTACCAGCTGTTCTTCCATACACAGGTAAGACAGGTATAGAACTGAATAAGTAAATGGAATACAATTAATAGACGAGTAACAAACCTTTCGAATTTTCAGATGCTGCTAACTGGGGCGTGAGAAAGGAAGGACTGAAAGTTGGATGGGAGAATGAAGGAAAGGGGTAAAAACTGAGCAAAGAGGAAGGAACTTGGCCCAGGGCTAGGAAGGCCAAAAGAGACGTATGGATTTAGGAAAGGAAGCAGGAGCGAGGATGAAATGGCAGAAGTAAAAAGCAGGGTCAGAGGTCTGGGTTGAAAGAACACAATTGGAGTAGAGTTGAAGGTGACAGAAGATGAGTCTAGGTTTACTAGGAGAAATAGAAAAAGTCTCTCGGGGACGCTGGCCTTAAGTCTCACAACCACCAGATAGGTATTTCAGAAAACAAGAGGTTCAGGACACATCTCTGAAAGGTCTGAGTTGCCTTATTCAGGTGTGACTGTAGTGGGGGAATAGGGAAATCTACCAGAGAAGTGGCTAGGGCTCAGAGTTATCCTAGGGGCAGCTGACGACAGGGGCAGAGCCAAGGGAACTGCTGGATCAGGAGGCCCACGAACAAAGCAGGGGCATAGCCGCCTGTCACTTCCCTGCCAGGAAGGAAGCCAGGTATATTACTGTAACCAAGGCACACTGGGGTCTTTACTGTATGGAGAACTTGGCTCCTGCCCGCAATCCTACGGCTCGGCGTCACACACAGGAAGTAGGGCCTCTGGGCAACCAGAAATGGGAATGGGACTGAAGGAGATTCAGCCCACAAATATCCGACCACCAGCTTCCACCTCTGCAGTCTGCCACCCTGTGTCTGCTCAACGCATCACAGAAACAAGTTTTCAAGGTGAGTATACAGACGGCAGAGAAAAGTTGAACAATGAGGTCAGCATTCAAAAATGGGGTCAAATCGACAGCTGGGAAGGGGTGTAGAGACAGGTAGAATTTAGATCCTGAGCCTTTAATAACCACTACCTTCTCTCAGTGCTCTCTGTTTTTAGACTCTATATGAGAACACCTAGGGCTTCCCTGGTGGCGCCTGCCAATGCAGGGGACACGGGTTCGAGCCCTGGTCTGCGAAGATCCCACATGCCGTGCAGCAACTAAGCGCATGTGCCACGACGACGGAGCCTGCATTCTAGAGCCCGTGAGCCTCAACTACCGAAGCCCACGTGCCTACAGCCCATGCTCCGCAACAAGAGAAGCCACCGCGATGAGATGCCCGCACACCGCAACCGAGAGTAGCCCCCGCTAGCCGCCAACTAGAGAAAGCCCGTGCACAGCAATGAGAGACCCAGTGCAGCCAAAAACATAAATACGTAGAATAAATAAGTTCAAACAGTAAATAAATACATAAACATAAATTACAAAAAAAAAGAACACCTAATGCAGGTGGGAAGGTGGGAGGGCCACCGTAGAGGTCATCTATGCTACATGTACAAGAACCCCGAGAGCACACCAATCGGTACCACACTTTTCACTGCTGTAGCCGATCGTTCCCCCTGTACTGCCACACTGTAGCACTCCCTTCCCTCATCTACTGCTATAGTCTCTTCGGAAGGTGTTTCCGAACTCTTGTTATCAGAGTGCCAGTTGAACTGTCCTCACTTCCTTCATTTATACCAGGATTGAAGACCTTGTGGTCCGAGATCCTGTCCAGAGAGCAAGCAGGCTAAGGCTCTGTCTTTGTTGATGTATTTCATCAGAAAGGGCTCTACCCCCTCTCCTAGTTCATGGTGTGAAGTGTTCTTGGCCTCTCGGGAAAGTGGGGAGAATGGAAAGGACCCTATATGAGAATGCTAGGCTCTGTAAAACATTTCAGGTTTTTAAAAATAAGACTCATTTTGTATTGGACTGACAACAGTCCTATGAAATACAAAGAAGGCCGAGAATCAGTGACAGGAAAGGATCACCAGTAAGAACTACAGCAGTCACCGCTTACCTCGTAGCATAGGGCACTGTCCGTGATCCTTAAGAAGAGTTAGTAGAAATGCCTTGCCCATCTTGCCCCTGAACCCCTTGAAAGGTACACGACTGCTGTGTTGGTGTTTAGGGGGAGCATCTCACTTACCAGGGACTGACTTCTCCCTTGATTCCTCTGTAGTGATGGAGACTTCCCCGCTGATGAAAAATTCCCTGGGATTGCAACCTCCAAGCCAGACAGCTTTCCTATGGAATGACAGAGAACTTGTCAAGGTGAAACACCAGTCTGCGGGAGAAAGGGAGGAAGAGAATGATGGAAATCGTTTCTGGGAAACTATTTTTACATTATGTGTTGTTTGTTCCCGGTAAATAAACTGAAATCTTCTTAACAGTACAACAAAATCTAAACCACTAAAGCCAACAATACAGGAGTATAACGTTCGACAAAAATTTCTTTGGCTGCGCAGCATGTGGGATCTTAGCTCCCCAACCAGGGATTGAACCCACGCCTGCTGCATTGGAAGCGCAGAGTCTTCACCACGGGACCACCGGGGAAGTCCCAGGACTATCACTTTTAAAGGAGAAGGTACAAACCCCTCGGTTCTATGAACTGGAGATTTTTAGTAAGAAGTCAATATATTTGTTGTTAGGCACATTTTATGTTAGGCTGTCTCCCTGCACAGGATGCAGGCGCCTTGAGAATGGAAGTCATATCCCTCTATAGTACGTCCCTCTTCTTTCTGCTTTGCAGTTTGCTGCTCCACTTGTTCAACCCCACCTAGTAATAACCTATACTTCCCTTGTTCCTGTTTTCCCATCTGGAAAACAGACAAAAGGCAACCAAACAACGCAAAGGTCTCAACAAATAAGGGATATCCAAAACCAGAGATGGCCAGAACTTCTGTACCCCTGATGAAATAGTCCTCATACAAAACCTGATAATCAAATTCCTTAATGCTAGGAATCACAGTGAAAAATAGTATCTGAACTGACTTCTGTCAGATGAGTGAGAACTAAGGTTAATTCAGTGTATCTGAAGCATAGAAAGTGAGGGCAAAAGTGGCACAAGATGGGGCTAGAGAAGCAGAGAGGATTCTAGACCACGCAGAGTCTTAAAGGCCAACAGTGTGTTTTCTATTCTCAAAACAATGTTTGTGAGCGATGTTTATGAGCAACGTTCCAACTTGCTTTGAAGGTTTCTTGTGTGAAGAGTGGATTGGAAGGAAACAAGATATATGGACACCAGTTAGGACCTAATCGCAACAGACAGGCAAGTTCAGTATTAGGAAGTTGAGGAAGAGCTGGCTGACAGATTCCAAAGAAATTCAGGAGATGAACTGAAGCGGGCTTAATGGGGTAGGAGATGGAGGAAAGGAAGGTCTTAGGGAATTCAAGGGTTTACTGCACACATGAGCAAAGTCTCAAAATTAATCATTTGAACGTACAGAGGCGGATCTCCCAAATGACACCGGTTAGGAAGCAACGGTACGCCCTTTAGAATTCCTAGAGACAACACAAATCAACTGTTTCGATGGAAAATTCGGCGGGACTCTTGATTTCCATGGGAATACAGAGAAAAGAGACACTGATCTGGCTTGCAGGTATATTTAGGAAGTTGTTAGCCGGACATCACCTACTAGTATCATGTAAGTAGGCCGTCCGAAGTAGGAAGCTTAGGGGAAAAACCTGGAGGAAAACTTAAAAGCTTAAGCCACACCTCTACACTACACCACCTTTCACAATTTCTTCTCAGATAAGCATCATCCCCATCAGTGAAGAAACTCGTTCGTACCTCATAATAGGAAAAACAGGCCTAAAGATTCAATGTGTGTCTTGGGAGGTCCCATCTATGCGATATCTTCCTGGGACCAGAAAAGGCCCCAGGAAGATCCATCTCTGCACCCCTGAAAGCTTACCACCAAGGAAAATGACTAGGTCCATAGATTTCCTCCCTCAAACCAGCTTACCTCACACATAGATCATTAGCAACTCCGCCCTTACTCACATTATCACAGTCACAAGAGTGGTTAGGGAGAAAAGCACTAACCAGGGGAACTAAAACAGAGGCAATCCAGGCCAAGCTGGGCTGGTGGCAGATATCTTGCTCCTTACGCTCGGGTGCATAATGCGACTCACCACAGTGCCTTTTTCACAGACCCTTTTGAACGTTTCTCCACAGAATCCAACAGCTCAAGTTAGTTCATGACGCTTCAAGGTCAACAATCGTCAAGAGAAAAACATGCAATATGTCTTACAATGTTGGATTCCTTACAAACAGGACAAGGAGATAACCATGTAGACAAAACCAGAGCATTTGAAAACATCTGTATTCTACAAACACACCAGTGAATGCTATAAATAAGGTACTATGACATAAAACAAAATGAAAACTAGATGTGAGACTCTTCTCTTCAGTGTACAGACTTCATGGCAGTTGCTGCACACTATCTAGCTACTTAGATCTTTAACTCTCTGTTCTGTTAATACCAAATGAGGCCCAAGTGTGTCAACCTGTTTCCCACAGAAACCAAAAAGTCTACATGCATCTCTTTTCTCCTGTGCCCTTTCACCTTACCTGCTCCCAATTCTCCACCAACGTCCTCCTCTTTCTCTAATTATTCTCCTCTTCATTTTGCTTGGCCTTGCCCCCAAGCATGCAAGACAGAGAGTCCTAGAGGTCCAAGATTCTAGAGTGGCTGTTTGCAAGGCGGAGGAGATTACAGTAACTGCCACACTGTATATACTTCTGTGCAAAGAAAAAGGGACAGTGTTCAGAATGTCTCTCACATATAACAAGAGCTGGAGATGGCAGGATACCTGTGTGGCCCAAGGAACTAGAGCTAGCAAATTATGGGCCAAACAATTGCAACCAAAGGCTGGAAGAGGAAAGGTCTGCAACCAGCTCTGTCTCCTAGCTCTCTGGTATTTGCTGCCAACGGGCAGAGTCTATTTCGTGAAGCATCAAGCACTGAAAAGAAGACTCCTGCTGCTGGAAGGTGACAGGAAGTAACGTCCAATGCAAGATCAAGGCTTGTCCTCGAAGCAATGCCCATAATGGAAGAAAAAAAAAAAAGAGAAAGCGGAAGAGAAATGTTAAGTCGCAAGTCCAACCTGGCCCCCAGCCTAGCCCAGCCCAAGGAAGGTAGGAGTCAAGGAGAAGAAACTAAAAGAGAAGAGCCTTGGACCACAACATTCTCCACAAGGTACACTCAACAAACTTCACCCTACTCTTGAACCAAGTTACAAAAAGAGCTTCTTAATCCCTACTTTGGCTCCTTAAAAGCTGCTATCAGTTCACTCATTAGACACATATGATTTCAGAACAACTGTAATAGTTCAAACTAGATGGCTCTTTCCTTCCTAAGGATTATTAATTAAAGAAGATCTATATAGCTCTAAGTATATGATACATAAAATAGAATACTCTGTAGAATATAAGTAACTCTTAGTTCAGTGTATTAATGAACGTCTGTAAGAAATGTGGCAATGATTTCCCTAATGGAAGAGCCTGGGGGAGGTAAATCTGTCTTCTAGGATTTCCTCCCCAGAGCTCAGAAACTCAGGTGTTGTTTTAGCTCTCCTACACTCTCTTCACCCAAGCCCGCCTTCCTGTTGGGGATCGGACCTCCCTATTGGCTCTCTCATACCTTTCAACTGCCTGCTTTGTGACATCACTCTCCTACCAAACCTACTACCACTTGGTAGAGTCTTGGGGTTTCCGTGGAGCTGTTTGGACCAGTAACCAGTGACCTCTGTACTGGACACGTGCGCCGTTCAGCTGCAGCCACTCGGACATCCTCTAGTGTTGTCTCCTCATCCCTGGTACCTGCAGTGGATGCTTCCTCTTCTCTGACCATGTCAGGTAAGAAAAGAAACTTTGGAAAGTTTTGCGTTCGATTTCTTTTGCCCCTAAATTGAGTAGGAGATTCAAAATAGCATGGAATAATGAGGGAAAGTATTGAACTACACGTCTGGAGACCTAATTTCAGTTTTGACTTTGACGTTTACTATCTGTGTGACTTTGGACAAATCACTGGCTGTCTCACAAAGCCTGTTGCTTTCCTTAACTGTTACGTTAGGATACCACGTTGGGTTGATCACTCTGATCCCCTTCTTTTCCAGTATTGAGCCTTAAAGGGTACCCATGTAGAAAACGAAATCAGACACTTCTCAAGAGTGTTTCAACAGAAACATAGAAAAGTCAGGGGACATAGAAAACTAGCAATATATACCAAGATGTTTCATCTCTAATGGTCTCCCTCCACTAGGATTTCGACTAGTTGAAAAGAGAGAATAGGGAGAGAGGATGGAGAGTACTGGGCTCTACAGGGAGGCACAGAGTCGAGCGTAAGGAAGTTTAGGATGGTTTTCAGTAGCACAGGCCAACAGGCACCAAGAGATGGGAGAAAATGTAAGAATGAAGAGGGAAAGCATAGAGGAGCTCTCAAGAAAAACGGAGTTTGCAATGGAATGCTGATGGGAACCAAAGATTTTCAATTAAAGCAGAAACAGCACAGAGGGAAACCTGCTCAGAGCAGGGCAAAACCAAGTTGATGGTAGCAAACCCTTACATTAACAGACTAAGAAGGAAAGTAAGGCCAGAACAGGGGATCACCAGGAAAGGCAGCTTATCAGAAAAGTCATACTCCGTTTTCTTTCTTTTATTGCCTCTCTGAATACAGTTGGCCACTTGACAGTTTTGAATATAAACATTTTAGAAATACGTTTTAGAAATGATGCCTCCTATAAACAAGCAACCACAGTGGTTATCTAGGGGGCTGCTTTTCAGTGTTTTATTCTTTCTAATTTTTAAACTAGGTAGACATTTCACCAATTCAACATTTTAAGTGATATCTTCTAAATTGAATCAGAAGGACTATTTTCCTTGGTGTGATATGTAGGTTCTAAGGCAAGGCTGCTTTTCATTTTTACAGTTATTTCCTTCCTAACACAGAGAGCACATTGATCAACAGCCATCGTTCGCTTGTAGATCTTAGCTACCGAAGAAGAAGAAGAAGAAGAAGAAAAAGTCAAGCCCCACATCTCTAATTCCCCCCACTTAGGGAATTCCCTGGCGGTCCAGTGCTTAGGACTCGGTGCTTTCACGGCCAGGGCCACGCGGCGCGGCCAAAGAAACAAAACAAACAAACATCCACGTTTATCGAAAACCATATTGTGGAGTCCTGTGGATTTTCTTACATTTGAAAATCTTTTTTAATTGGATTCTAGGCATGATGGTTTTTTGAGGTTTTGGGATGCCATCTTCTTGGATGCTGAAGATGATTCTAATCTAAGTTCTAGGATAAATCCAAAAACCTTCCTGATACATTTTAAGCTTCCTTTCTGCTTATTATATAAGCTATATTCATTGAAATATATATTTCTCCTAGGCTTAATACCTCTTACTTGCTGGGTAAAAATATGAAGGAGCACAATAATGAAACTCTTTTACACTTATTATTTTGCTGTCTGCTTCGTACCGGTTTTCATTGAAATACTTGTCTATATGTGTTGTGGCTACCTATACATGCACATTTATTGCATTCTGTTGCTTGTTATGCATTTTTTACTGACATACCTTCTCTGTCTGTATGCATTGGCTAGGAATTCATTCACCTCTATCACCTCCATCGTGTCTTCTGGTTAATAGTATTCACTAAAATAGAGTGGGCAAAATTCACTTTCATAATATTGCATGGATGGTACAGAATGCCATTTGTTAGTAAATTCATTAGGCTTCGATACTTGCCACATACCCCAGTTTTCATTAATATCTATGGATTTCTTTTTCGTTAACGTAATATGCTTGTCATGATTTTTCTTTGTCTTTCTAGAACTTATTGTATCTTCCTCCATATAAATCATACGCAATAGATCAGCTTATTCATCTATTAATTATTACTGCTATTATTATTGGTGGTGGTGTTATAACCACTTTACAGGTGAGGAATCTGAAGTAATCAGATAACTCTTCCCTTTCCAAAAGCACTTAAGAAATCCACTTTCGGGTAATCATTTTGAGGTAGGATGAGAAACCAGGCTTGAAGAGGGCAAAAATGACTCTTTCAATTCACCAGTTGGACTGAGCTGTACGTCACCTCTAGGTAATAGCGTGGGAACTGCACAAGCAAAGGGAGACACTGAAGACGACAATGGTAACAGCCGTACTGTTTTCTAATGGACAAAAAAAATGCCTATATTATAAGTTCTATTTCTCCTGCTTTCTGGCAGTATCATGCTCAGAGTGGAGTCCTGGCAAGGAAGTCAGGATACTTAGGTTCTGAAACCTGGTAATGATACTAACATAATGAGAGAACTTGAACAAGTCAACCCGACCTCTCTGAGCCTCAGTTTCCTTACTCACGAAATGAGACTGAGAACATCGAAGTTCTCTAAGGGCCTCCTAGTTCTAAAATGCTTCCAGTCTAGGAAATAGCATAGAAGTCAATACGAGTGCAGGCTGAAGGGAAAGACAGGGCAGGGAGAAGGTTGCTTCCAGCCTAGAGAACAATCTCTGAACCACACCACTTGGCTCTTCTGCCCGTCTGTGCCCAAGATGGGAGCACAGGCAGTTAATAGAGAAGAGTGGAAAACTGCTCAGTCCTTACAGCCATCATTAACTGTCTGATTTTGGGTTTCTCAGGAAGTAGTGATAGTAGAGGTGTCCTGATAGCAAGAACCTTCAGATGATGCCGTTCCTCAAACGTAGTGAGAATTTCTCAACCTCCCTGAGTTTTTCATGACCCTCTTGTTCTTACAGAAAATTTCCAACATCCATCTCTACTTGGAACTCTAAATTCTCTGCAGCATTCTCCTCCTGTGGTGAGCAATGCAACTTCCCTAACACGAAGTGTCTGCAACTTCTCCAGAGTCTCTGCCCCTGCCGTCAGTTCGGCATCGGCTACTGGTACCCCTTTCCAGACACTCATGGGTAGTGCCTACCTTTACCAACATTCTAGCACGACTATGTTATCTGGAGTTACTGACCACAGCCAGATCTCCACTTCAGCTGCTTCCTATCCAGGTGTTCTTGAGTGGGACATCACAGCAAGCACTGAAAAGAATTCTTCTTCACTCGGAGACTTTACTCTGGCACTCACTGACCGCCACACAGCTGCCTCCTCCATGTTTCTGGCAGCCCAGTATGATAAAACTTCAGACGCCAAGAACATGGTCCCTCTACATCCATCGCTTTCTGCCAGCCTTGCTCAGGGAACACCATCTCAGATTCCAAATCAGGGGCAGAGCCGCCTGCCACTTCCCTGCCAGGAAGGAAGCCAGGTATATTACTATAACCAAGGCACACTGGGGTCTTTACTGTATGGAGAACTTGGCTCCTGCCCGCAATCCTACGGCTCGGCGTCATACACAGGAAGTCGGGCCTCTGGGCAACCAGAAATGGGAATGGGACTGAAGGAGATTCAGCCCACAAATATCCGACCACCAGCTTCCACCTCTGCAGTCTGCCACCCTGTGTCTGCTCAACGCATCACAGAAACAAGTTTTCAAGGTGAGTATAACAAACGCCAGAGAAAGTTGAAGAATGAGGTCGGCACTCAAAAATGGGGTCAAATCGACAGCTGGGAAGGGGTGTAGAGGCAGGTAGAATTTAGATCCTGAGCCTTTAATAACCACTACCTTCGCTCAGTGCCCTCTGTTTTTAGACTCTCTATGAGAACACCTAGGGCTTCCCTGGTGGCGCCGTGGTTAAGAATCCGCCTGCCAATGCAATGCGGGGGACACGGGTTCGAGCCCTGGTCTGCGAAGATCCCACATGCCGTGCAGCAACTAAGCGCATGTGCCACAACGACGGAGCCTGCATTCTAGAGCCCGTGAGCCTCAACTACCGAAGCCCACGTGCCTACAGCCCATGCTCCGCAACAAAGAGAAGCCACCGCGATGAGAAGCCCGCACACCGCAACCGAGAGTAGCCCCCGCTAGCCGCCAACTAGAGAAAGCCCGTGCACAGCAATGAGAGACCCAGTGCAGCCAAAAAAATAAATACGTAGAATAAATAAGTTCAAACAGTAAATAAATACATAAACATAAATTACAAAAAAAAGAACACCTAATGCAGGTGGGAAGGTGGGAGGGCCACTGTAGAGGTCATCTATGCTACATGTACAAGAACCCCGAGAGCACACCAATCGGTACCACACTTTTCACTGCTGTAGCCGATCGTTCCCCCTGTACTGCCACACTGTAGCACTCCCTTCCCTCATCTACTGCTATAGTCTCTTCGGAAGGTGTTTCAGAACTCTTGTTATGAGAGTGCCAGTTGAACTGTCCTCACTTCCTTCATTTATACCAGGATTGAAGACCTTGTGGTCCGAGATCCTGTCCAGAGAGCAAGCAGGCTAAGACTCTGTCTTTGTTGATGTATTTCATCAGCAAGGGCTCTACCCCCTCTCCTAGTTCATGGTGTGACGTGTTCTTGGCCTCTCGGGAAAGTGGGGAGAATGGAAAGGACCCTATATGAGAATGCTAGGCTTTGTAAAACATTTCAGGTTTTTAAAAATAAGACTCATTTTGTATTGGACTTATAAACAGTCCTATGAAATACAAAGCGAGCCGAGAATCAGCGACAGGAAAGGCTCACCAGTAAGAATTACAACAGTCACCGCTTACCTCGTAGCATAGGGCACTGTCCGTGATCCTTAAGAAGAGTTAGTAGAAATGCCTTGCCCATCTTGCCCCTGAACCCCTTGAAAGGTACACGACTGCTGTGTTGGTGTTTAGGGGGAGCATCTCACTTACCAGGGACTGACTTCTCCCTTGATCCCTTTGTAGGGATGGAGACCTCCCCCCTGGTGATGAAAAATTCCCTGGGATTGCAACCTCCAAGCCAGACGTTTTGTGTGACACAAAGTCAAGAACTCCCCAAGTCCTGCAGTAGCAGAAACAGCCACATACTTGAGAGTAACCCACCATCTGAACTTGGGGACATTTCAGTGACAGCTCCAGTCCAGAGTGCCAGGCGTCTCCTGGCCCTGCCTCCAGCTCCAAGCCAGGGACAAATAGAGAGTAAGCACGTGGATGATATCAAAACCAAGCTTTCAAAGCCTCTGGATGCCTACCAGATCCCAACAGAGAACCAAGATCCTCCACTACTCCCTTTAGGAATCCCTGATATTCACCAGCCGCTGGCCTGCACCGATCCCCTCAGCCAAGAGGAGCAGCCTGGTTCTGAAAATGCTGATCTGGGAGAGAACAGCCGGAGTCGTCAGGACCTAGGGACACTTGAAAATGGGATTGAACCTAGCAGTGGTCTTGCAGACATTACTACACTGGCGGAGGATATTCACCTTCCCCAGCTCTTTAATCCTTTGAAAGATCTTGATCAATCCCAAGGTCCCAACGTGATCAAAGCTAAAGACACCAGAGCCATTAAGGTGAATCAGGTGCAGGAAAAGCCAAGTGTCATAAAGGTTCCCTCTGATCAACCCAGGAAGAACAAACAGAAAGCCTCTGAGCCTATCAGTGGCGCTCCCAAGGCCAAAATCCAGCCAAAGAATCCAGAGTGCCCGTTAGGGGGAGAAGTGGTTACATGCCACGCTGCAGTCAGTGACAGGGCTCCTGTGAACACGGCCAAGCACTCTCAAGGCAAACCTCAGAAAGCTGCATCCAGAAAGATCAGCAAAACTAAGAGCCACGGGCAGGAAAAGACCAAAAGGACCAGAGGGAGAAACAAGGCTGAGGAGAACAAGCAGTCAGGGAACAAAGTCAAGGCAGAAGAGAAGCCAGCAATCCCCCACACGAAGCGAAAGGAACACCAAACTGAGCTTCTCCAACAGAGCTTTCAAAAGCCTCGAACCTCCCTTGGCGTGCGCATGCTGGAGTCTGTGAAGGTTCTTCATGCGCTGGGGAAGAAGAATGAGACGAAAACTGGGCTCTCTTCCTGTCGGCTCTTGGGAAAGTCAAGCAACCCCAAAGACCCCCAGCCACCCCCAGCTATCCAGCCATGGCGGCATACCCCACGTGAGGGGAAGGGTCCTGAGAAAACGCAAGTCCAAGCCCAGAAACCAGACAGCAGTGCTGAAACAGAGTGTCCGTCTCCAGCCCAGTATGAGCGGCCTCCTCCTGGGAAGGTCAAGTTGATACCTCTGCCTTTTTCTGCCTGGGACAAGCCTCAAGCTCGACCCGCTCCTCGGAGGCCACAGTCTCTGGCCTCACATCGGCCTGCTGGGGCTTACCGTGCCCAGCCTGGTTCTACTGACTCAGCTCAACCTGCTGCAGCCAATTCATCCCAGCCAGCTCCTGCCTCTTTGCCAGGCCCCGCCAAACCAGCTCAGCCAACTGTGACCAACCCAACCCAACCGGCTTGGCCCAACCATACCCAGCCTCGTGTCCCTCAGTCTGCTGCTCCTAGGCCTGCACCCTCCAAAACTTCATCTGGCGCTCCTCTCCAGCGGGAGCCTGTTCCCCCTGCTGTGAATAAGCGCCAGTCCCCACCCAAGCTCCAAACCCACTTTCTACTCCAAGACTTCAGCAAGCAACGAGTTCCATGGAGGGAACCCAACGTGCCTGAGCCAGTCATGTCAAAGCCCATCGAACAAGAGCAGAGGCCAGAGCGAGAGGCCATGAAGAGGCGGGCTCAACAACAACGGGAGAATGCTGCCAGATACACCTCTTCGGGCAAGCTGCAATTTTTCACCGAGAGGGAAAACGAAATGGAAATTGCCGACTACTACGGATACGTCAAGTGAGAGCTGCTAGGATTCTTGGTGCCACCTTGGCTACCAGCTGTTCTTCCATACACAGGTAAGACAGGTATAGAACTGAATAAGTAAATGGAATACAATTAATAGACGAGTAACAAACCTTTCGAATTTTCAGATGCTGCTAACTGGGGCGTGAGAAAGGAAGGACTGAAAGTTGGATGGGAGAATGAAGGAAAGGGGTAAAAACTGAGCAAAGAGGAAGGAACTTGGCCCAGGGCTAGGAAGGCCAAAAGAGACGTATGGATTTAGGAAAGGAAGCAGGAGCGAGGATGAAATGGCAGAAGTAAAAAGCAGGGTCAGAGGTCTGGGTTGAAAGAACACAATTGGAGTAGAGTTGAAGGTGACAGAAGATGAGTCTAGGTTTACTAGGAGAAATAGAAAAAGTCTCTCGGGGACGCTGGCCTTAAGTCTCACAACCACCAGATAGGTATTTCAGAAAACAAGAGGTTCAGGACACATCTCTGAAAGGTCTGAGTTGCCTTATTCAGGTGTGACTGTAGTGGGGGAATAGGGAAATCTACCAGAGAAGTGGCTAGGGCTCAGAGTTATCCTAGGGGCAGCTGACGACAGGGGCAGAGCCAAGGGAACTGCTGGATCAGGAGGCCCACGAACAAAGCAGGGGCATAGCCGCCTGTCACTTCCCTGCCAGGAAGGAAGCCAGGTATATTACTGTAACCAAGGCACACTGGGGTCTTTACTGTATGGAGAACTTGGCTCCTGCCCGCAATCCTACGGCTCGGCGTCACACACAGGAAGTAGGGCCTCTGGGCAACCAGAAATGGGAATGGGACTGAAGGAGATTCAGCCCACAAATATCCGACCACCAGCTTCCACCTCTGCAGTCTGCCACCCTGTGTCTGCTCAACGCATCACAGAAACAAGTTTTCAAGGTGAGTATACAGACGGCAGAGAAAAGTTGAACAATGAGGTCAGCATTCAAAAATGGGGTCAAATTGACAGCTGGGAAGGGGTGTAGAGACAGGTAGAATTTAGATCCTGAGCCTTTAATAACCACTACCTTCTCTCAGTGCTCTCTGTTTTTAGACTCTATATGAGAACACCTAGGGCTTCCCTGGTGGCGCCTGCCAATGCAGGGGACACGGGTTCGAGCCCTGGTCTGCGAAGATCCCACATGCCGTGCAGCAACTAAGCGCATGTGCCACGACGACGGAGCCTGCATTCTAGAGCCCGTGAGCCTCAACTACCGAAGCCCACGTGCCTACAGCCCATGCTCCGCAACAAGAGAAGCCACCGCGATGAGATGCCCGCACACCGCAACCGAGAGTAGCCCCCGCTAGCCGCCAACTAGAGAAAGCCCGTGCACAGCAATGAGAGACCCAGTGCAGCCAAAAACATAAATACGTAGAATAAATAAGTTCAAACAGTAAATAAATACATAAACATAAATTACAAAAAAAAAGAACACCTAATGCAGGTGGGAAGGTGGGAGGGCCACCGTAGAGGTCATCTATGCTACATGTACAAGAACCCCGAGAGCACACCAATCGGTACCACACTTTTCACTGCTGTAGCCGATCGTTCCCCCTGTACTGCCACACTGTAGCACTCCCTTCCCTCATCTACTGCTATAGTCTCTTCGGAAGGTGTTTCCGAACTCTTGTTATCAGAGTGCCAGTTGAACTGTCCTCACTTCCTTCATTTATACCAGGATTGAAGACCTTGTGGTCCGAGATCCTGTCCAGAGAGCAAGCAGGCTAAGGCTCTGTCTTTGTTGATGTATTTCATCAGAAAGGGCTCTACCCCCTCTCCTAGTTCATGGTGTGAAGTGTTCTTGGCCTCTCGGGAAAGTGGGGAGAATGGAAAGGACCCTATATGAGAATGCTAGGCTCTGTAAAACATTTCAGGTTTTTAAAAATAAGACTCATTTTGTATTGGACTGACAACAGTCCTATGAAATACAAAGAAGGCCGAGAATCAGTGACAGGAAAGGATCACCAGTAAGAACTACAGCAGTCACCGCTTACCTCGTAGCATAGGGCACTGTCCGTGATCCTTAAGAAGAGTTAGTAGAAATGCCTTGCCCATCTTGCCCCTGAACCCCTTGAAAGGTACACGACTGCTGTGTTGGTGTTTAGGGGGAGCATCTCACTTACCAGGGACTGACTTCTCCCTTGATTCCTCTGTAGTGATGGAGACTTCCCCGCTGATGAAAAATTCCCTGGGATTGCAACCTCCAAGCCAGACAGCTTTCCTATGGAATGACAGAGAACTTGTCAAGGTGAAACACCAGTCTGCGGGAGAAAGGGAGGAAGAGAATGATGGAAATCGTTTCTGGGAAACTATTTTTACATTATGTGTTGTTTGTTCCCGGTAAATAAACTGAAATCTTCTTAACAGTACAACAAAATCTAAACCACTAAAGCCAACAATACAGGAGTATAACGTTCGACAAAAATTTCTTTGGCTGCGCAGCATGTGGGATCTTAGCTCCCCAACCAGGGATTGAACCCACGCCTGCTGCATTGGAAGCGCAGAGTCTTCACCACGGGACCACCGGGGAAGTCCCAGGACTATCACTTTTAAAGGAGAAGGTACAAACCCCTCGGTTCTATGAACTGGAGATTTTTAGTAAGAAGTCAATATATTTGTTGTTAGGCACATTTTATGTTAGGCTGTCTCCCTGCACAGGATGCAGGCGCCTTGAGAATGGAAGTCATATCCCTCTATAGTACGTCCCTCTTCTTTCTGCTTTGCAGTTTGCTGCTCCACTTGTTCAACCCCACCTAGTAATAACCTATACTTCCCTTGTTCCTGTTTTCCCATCTGGAAAACAGACAAAAGGCAACCAAACAACGCAAAGGTCTCAACAAATAAGGGATATCCAAAACCAGAGATGGCCAGAACTTCTGTACCCCTGATGAAATAGTCCTCATACAAAACCTGATAATCAAATTCCTTAATGCTAGGAATCACAGTGAAAAATAGTATCTGAACTGACTTCTGTCAGATGAGTGAGAACTAAGGTTAATTCAGTGTATCTGAAGCATAGAAAGTGAGGGCAAAAGTGGCACAAGATGGGGCTAGAGAAGCAGAGAGGATTCTAGACCACGCAGAGTCTTAAAGGCCAACAGTGTGTTTTCTATTCTCAAAACAATGCTTGTGAGCGATGTTTATGAGCAACGTTCCAACTTGCTTTGAAGGTTTCTTGTGTGAAGAGTGGATTGGAAGGAAACAAAATATATGGACACCAGTTAGGACCTAATCGCAACAGACAGGCAAGTTCAGTATTAGGAAGTTGAGGAAGAGCTGGCTGACAGATTCCAAAGAAATTCAGGAGATGAACTGAAGCGGGCTTAATGGGGTAGGAGATGGAGGAAAGGAAGGTCTTAGGGAATTCAAGGGTTTACTGCACACATGAGCAAAGTCTCAAAATTAATCATTTGAACGTACAGAGGCGGATCTCCCAAATGACACCGGTTAGGAAGCAACGGTACGCCCTTTAGAATTCCTAGAGACAACACAAATCAACTGTTTCGATGGAAAATTCGGCGGGACTCTTGATTTCCATGGGAATACAGAGAAAAGAGACACTGATCTGGCTTGCAGGTATATTTAGGAAGCTGTTAGCCGGACATCACCTACTAGTATCATGTAAGTAGGCCGTCCGAAGTAGGAAGCTTAGGGGAAAAACCTGGAGGAAAACTTAAAAGCTTAAGCCACACCTCTACACTACACCACCTTTCACAATTTCTTCTCAGATAAGCATCATCCCCATCAGTGAAGAAACTCGTTCGTACCTCATAATAGGAAAAACAGGCCTAAAGATTCAATGTGTGTCTTGGGAGGTCCCATCTATGCGATATCTTCCTGGGACCAGAAAAGGCCCCAGGAAGATCCATCTCTGCACCCCTGAAAGCTTACCACCAAGGAAAATGACTAGGTCCATAGATTTCCTCCCTCAAACCAGCTTACCTCACACATAGATCATTAGCAACTCCGCCCTTACTCACATTATCACAGTCACAAGAGTGGTTAGGGAGAAAAGCACTAACCAGGGGAACTAAAACAGAGGCAATCCAGGCCAAGCTGGGCTGGTGGCAGATATCTTGCTCCTTACGCTCGGGTGCATAATGCGACTCACCACAGTGCCTTTTTCACAGACCCTTTTGAACGTTTCTCCACAGAATCCAACAGCTCAAGTTAGTTCATGACGCTTCAAGGTCAACAATCGTCAAGAGAAAAACATGCAATATGTCTTACAATGTTGGATTCCTTACAAACAGGACAAGGAGATAACCATGTAGACAAAACCAGAGCATTTGAAAACATCTGTATTCTACAAACACACCAGTGAATGCTATAAATAAGGTACTATGACATAAAACAAAATGAAAACTAGATGTGAGACTCTTCTCTTCAGTGTACAGACTTCATGGCAGTTGCTGCACACTATCTAGCTACTTAGATCTTTAACTCTCTGTTCTGTTAATACCAAATGAGGCCCAAGTGTGTCAACCTGTTTCCCACAGAAACCAAAAAGTCTACATGCATCTCTTTTCTCCTGTGCCCTTTCACCTTACCTGCTCCCAATTCTCCACCAACGTCCTCCTCTTTCTCTAATTATTCTCCTCTTCATTTTGCTTGGCCTTGCCCCCAAGCATGCAAGACAGAGAGTCCTAGAGGTCCAAGATTCTAGAGTGGCTGTTTGCAAGGCGGAGGAGATTACAGTAACTGCCACACTGTATATACTTCTGTGCAAAGAAAAAGGGACAGTGTTCAGAATGTCTCTCACATATAACAAGAGCTGGAGATGGCAGGATACCTGTGTGGCCCAAGGAACTAGAGCTAGCAAATTATGGGCCAAACAATTGCAACCAAAGGCTGGAAGAGGAAAGGTCTGCAACCAGCTCTGTCTCCTAGCTCTCTGGTATTTGCTGCCAACGGGCAGAGTCTATTTCGTGAAGCATCAAGCACTGAAAAGAAGACTCCTGCTGCTGGAAGGTGACAGGAAGTAACGTCCAATGCAAGATCAAGGCTTGTCCTCGAAGCAATGCCCATAATGGAAGAAAAAAAAAAAAGAGAAAGCGGAAGAGAAATGTTAAGTCGCAAGTCCAACCTGGCCCCCAGCCTAGCCCAGCCCAAGGAAGGTAGGAGTCAAGGAGAAGAAACTAAAAGAGAAGAGCCTTGGACCACAACATTCTCCACAAGGTACACTCAACAAACTTCACCCTACTCTTGAACCAAGTTACAAAAAGAGCTTCTTAATCCCTACTTTGGCTCCTTAAAAGCTGCTATCAGTTCACTCATTAGACACATATGATTTCAGAACAACTGTAATAGTTCAAACTAGATGGCTCTTTCCTTCCTAAGGATTATTAATTAAAGAAGATCTATATAGCTCTAAGTATATGATACATAAAATAGAATACTCTGTAGAATATAAGTAACTCTTAGTTCAGTGTATTAATGAACGTCTGTAAGAAATGTGGCAATGATTTCCCTAATGGAAGAGCCTGGGGGAGGTAAATCTGTCTTCTAGGATTTCCTCCCCAGAGCTCAGAAACTCAGGTGTTGTTTTAGCTCTCCTACACTCTCTTCACCCAAGCCCGCCTTCCTGTTGGGGATCGGACCTCCCTATTGGCTCTCTCATACCTTTCAACTGCCTGCTTTGTGACATCACTCTCCTACCAAACCTACTACCACTTGGTAGAGTCTTGGGGTTTCCGTGGAGCTGTTTGGACCAGTAACCAGTGACCTCTGTACTGGACACGTGCGCCGTTCAGCTGCAGCCACTCGGACATCCTCTAGTGTTGTCTCCTCATCCCTGGTACCTGCAGTGGATGCTTCCTCTTCTCTGACCATGTCAGGTAAGAAAAGAAACTTTGGAAAGTTTTGCGTTCGATTTCTTTTGCCCCTAAATTGAGTAGGAGATTCAAAATAGCATGGAATAATGAGGGAAAGTATTGAACTACACGTCTGGAGACCTAATTTCAGTTTTGACTTTGACGTTTACTATCTGTGTGACTTTGGACAAATCACTGGCTGTCTCACAAAGCCTGTTGCTTTCCTTAACTGTTACGTTAGGATACCACGTTGGGTTGATCACTCTGATCCCCTTCTTTTCCAGTATTGAGCCTTAAAGGGTACCCATGTAGAAAACGAAATCAGACACTTCTCAAGAGTGTTTCAACAGAAACATAGAAAAGTCAGGGGACATAGAAAACTAGCAATATATACCAAGATGTTTCATCTCTAATGGTCTCCCTCCACTAGGATTTCGACTAGTTGAAAAGAGAGAATAGGGAGAGAGGATGGAGAGTACTGGGCTCTACAGGGAGGCACAGAGTCGAGCGTAAGGAAGTTTAGGATGGTTTTCAGTAGCACAGGCCAACAGGCACCAAGAGATGGGAGAAAATGTAAGAATGAAGAGGGAAAGCATAGAGGAGCTCTCAAGAAAAACGGAGTTTGCAATGGAATGCTGATGGGAACCAAAGATTTTCAATTAAAGCAGAAACAGCACAGAGGGAAACCTGCTCAGAGCAGGGCAAAACCAAGTTGATGGTAGCAAACCCTTACATTAACAGACTAAGAAGGAAAGTAAGGCCAGAACAGGGGATCACCAGGAAAGGCAGCTTATCAGAAAAGTCATACTCCGTTTTCTTTCTTTTATTGCCTCTCTGAATACAGTTGGCCACTTGACAGTTTTGAATATAAACATTTTAGAAATACGTTTTAGAAATGATGCCTCCTATAAACAAGCAACCACAGTGGTTATCTAGGGGGCTGCTTTTCAGTGTTTTATTCTTTCTAATTTTTAAACTAGGTAGACATTTCACCAATTCAACATTTTAAGTGATATCTTCTAAATTGAATCAGAAGGACTATTTTCCTTGGTGTGATATGTAGGTTCTAAGGCAAGGCTGCTTTTCATTTTTACAGTTATTTCCTTCCTAACACAGAGAGCACATTGATCAACAGCCATCGTTCGCTTGTAGATCTTAGCTACCGAAGAAGAAGAAGAAGAAGAAGAAAAAGTCAAGCCCCACATCTCTAATTCCCCCCACTTAGGGAATTCCCTGGCGGTCCAGTGCTTAGGACTCGGTGCTTTCACGGCCAGGGCCACGCGGCGCGGCCAAAGAAACAAAACAAACAAACATCCACGTTTATCGAAAACCATATTGTGGAGTCCTGTGGATTTTCTTACATTTGAAAATCTTTTTTAATTGGATTCTAGGCATGATGGTTTTTTGAGGTTTTGGGATGCCATCTTCTTGGATGCTGAAGATGATTCTAATCTAAGTTCTAGGATAAATCCAAAAACCTTCCTGATACATTTTAAGCTTCCTTTCTGCTTATTATATAAGCTATATTCATTGAAATATATATTTCTCCTAGGCTTAATACCTCTTACTTGCTGGGTAAAAATATGAAGGAGCACAATAATGAAACTCTTTTACACTTATTATTTTGCTGTCTGCTTCGTACCGGTTTTCATTGAAATACTTGTCTATATGTGTTGTGGCTACCTATACATGCACATTTATTGCATTCTGTTGCTTGTTATGCATTTTTTACTGACATACCTTCTCTGTCTGTATGCATTGGCTAGGAATTCATTCACCTCTATCACCTCCATCGTGTCTTCTGGTTAATAGTATTCACTAAAATAGAGTGGGCAAAATTCACTTTCATAATATTGCATGGATGGTACAGAATGCCATTTGTTAGTAAATTCATTAGGCTTCGATACTTGCCACATACCCCAGTTTTCATTAATATCTATGGATTTCTTTTTCGTTAACGTAATATGCTTGTCATGATTTTTCTTTGTCTTTCTAGAACTTATTGTATCTTCCTCCATATAAATCATACGCAATAGATCAGCTTATTCATCTATTAATTATTACTGCTATTATTATTGGTGGTGGTGTTATAACCACTTTACAGGTGAGGAATCTGAAGTAATCAGATAACTCTTCCCTTTCCAAAAGCACTTAAGAAATCCACTTTCGGGTAATCATTTTGAGGTAGGATGAGAAACCAGGCTTGAAGAGGGCAAAAATGACTCTTTCAATTCACCAGTTGGACTGAGCTGTACGTCACCTCTAGGTAATAGCGTGGGAACTGCACAAGCAAAGGGAGACACTGAAGACGACAATGGTAACAGCCGTACTGTTTTCTAATGGACAAAAAAAATGCCTATATTATAAGTTCTATTTCTCCTGCTTTCTGGCAGTATCATGCTCAGAGTGGAGTCCTGGCAAGGAAGTCAGGATACTTAGGTTCTGAAACCTGGTAATGATACTAACATAATGAGAGAACTTGAACAAGTCAACCCGACCTCTCTGAGCCTCAGTTTCCTTACTCACGAAATGAGACTGAGAACATCGAAGTTCTCTAAGGGCCTCCTAGTTCTAAAATGCTTCCAGTCTAGGAAATAGCATAGAAGTCAATACGAGTGCAGGCTGAAGGGAAAGACAGGGCAGGGAGAAGGTTGCTTCCAGCCTAGAGAACAATCTCTGAACCACACCACTTGGCTCTTCTGCCCGTCTGTGCCCAAGATGGGAGCACAGGCAGTTAATAGAGAAGAGTGGAAAACTGCTCAGTCCTTACAGCCATCATTAACTGTCTGATTTTGGGTTTCTCAGGAAGTAGTGATAGTAGAGGTGTCCTGATAGCAAGAACCTTCAGATGATGCCGTTCCTCAAACGTAGTGAGAATTTCTCAACCTCCCTGAGTTTTTCATGACCCTCTTGTTCTTACAGAAAATTTCCAACATCCATCTCTACTTGGAACTCTAAATTCTCTGCAGCATTCTCCTCCTGTGGTGAGCAATGCAACTTCCCTAACACGAAGTGTCTGCAACTTCTCCAGAGTCTCTGCCCCTGCCGTCAGTTCGGCATCGGCTACTGGTACCCCTTTCCAGACACTCATGGGTAGTGCCTACCTTTACCAACATTCTAGCACGACTATGTTATCTGGAGTTACTGACCACAGCCAGATCTCCACTTCAGCTGCTTCCTATCCAGGTGTTCTTGAGTGGGACATCACAGCAAGCACTGAAAAGAATTCTTCTTCACTCGGAGACTTTACTCTGGCACTCACTGACCGCCACACAGCTGCCTCCTCCATGTTTCTGGCAGCCCAGTATGATAAAACTTCAGACGCCAAGAACATGGTCCCTCTACATCCATCGCTTTCTGCCAGCCTTGCTCAGGGAACACCATCTCAGATTCCAAATCAGGGGCAGAGCCGCCTGCCACTTCCCTGCCAGGAAGGAAGCCAGGTATATTACTATAACCAAGGCACACTGGGGTCTTTACTGTATGGAGAACTTGGCTCCTGCCCGCAATCCTACGGCTCGGCGTCATACACAGGAAGTCGGGCCTCTGGGCAACCAGAAATGGGAATGGGACTGAAGGAGATTCAGCCCACAAATATCCGACCACCAGCTTCCACCTCTGCAGTCTGCCACCCTGTGTCTGCTCAACGCATCACAGAAACAAGTTTTCAAGGTGAGTATAACAAACGCCAGAGAAAGTTGAAGAATGAGGTCGGCACTCAAAAATGGGGTCAAATCGACAGCTGGGAAGGGGTGTAGAGGCAGGTAGAATTTAGATCCTGAGCCTTTAATAACCACTACCTTCGCTCAGTGCCCTCTGTTTTTAGACTCTCTATGAGAACACCTAGGGCTTCCCTGGTGGCGCCGTGGTTAAGAATCCGCCTGCCAATGCAATGCGGGGGACACGGGTTCGAGCCCTGGTCTGCGAAGATCCCACATGCCGTGCAGCAACTAAGCGCATGTGCCACAACGACGGAGCCTGCATTCTAGAGCCCGTGAGCCTCAACTACCGAAGCCCACGTGCCTACAGCCCATGCTCCGCAACAAAGAGAAGCCACCGCGATGAGAAGCCCGCACACCGCAACCGAGAGTAGCCCCCGCTAGCCGCCAACTAGAGAAAGCCCGTGCACAGCAATGAGAGACCCAGTGCAGCCAAAAAAATAAATACGTAGAATAAATAAGTTCAAACAGTAAATAAATACATAAACATAAATTACAAAAAAAAGAACACCTAATGCAGGTGGGAAGGTGGGAGGGCCACTGTAGAGGTCATCTATGCTACATGTACAAGAACCCCGAGAGCACACCAATCGGTACCACACTTTTCACTGCTGTAGCCGATCGTTCCCCCTGTACTGCCACACTGTAGCACTCCCTTCCCTCATCTACTGCTATAGTCTCTTCGGAAGGTGTTTCAGAACTCTTGTTATGAGAGTGCCAGTTGAACTGTCCTCACTTCCTTCATTTATACCAGGATTGAAGACCTTGTGGTCCGAGATCCTGTCCAGAGAGCAAGCAGGCTAAGACTCTGTCTTTGTTGATGTATTTCATCAGCAAGGGCTCTACCCCCTCTCCTAGTTCATGGTGTGACGTGTTCTTGGCCTCTCGGGAAAGTGGGGAGAATGGAAAGGACCCTATATGAGAATGCTAGGCTTTGTAAAACATTTCAGGTTTTTAAAAATAAGACTCATTTTGTATTGGACTTATAAACAGTCCTATGAAATACAAAGCGAGCCGAGAATCAGCGACAGGAAAGGCTCACCAGTAAGAATTACAACAGTCACCGCTTACCTCGTAGCATAGGGCACTGTCCGTGATCCTTAAGAAGAGTTAGTAGAAATGCCTTGCCCATCTTGCCCCTGAACCCCTTGAAAGGTACACGACTGCTGTGTTGGTGTTTAGGGGGAGCATCTCACTTACCAGGGACTGACTTCTCCCTTGATCCCTTTGTAGGGATGGAGACCTCCCCCCTGGTGATGAAAAATTCCCTGGGATTGCAACCTCCAAGCCAGACGTTTTGTGTGACACAAAGTCAAGAACTCCCCAAGTCCTGCAGTAGCAGAAACAGCCACATACTTGAGAGTAACCCACCATCTGAACTTGGGGACATTTCAGTGACAGCTCCAGTCCAGAGTGCCAGGCGTCTCCTGGCCCTGCCTCCAGCTCCAAGCCAGGGACAAATAGAGAGTAAGCACGTGGATGATATCAAAACCAAGCTTTCAAAGCCTCTGGATGCCTACCAGATCCCAACAGAGAACCAAGATCCTCCACTACTCCCTTTAGGAATCCCTGATATTCACCAGCCGCTGGCCTGCACCGATCCCCTCAGCCAAGAGGAGCAGCCTGGTTCTGAAAATGCTGATCTGGGAGAGAACAGCCGGAGTCGTCAGGACCTAGGGACACTTGAAAATGGGATTGAACCTAGCAGTGGTCTTGCAGACATTACTACACTGGCGGAGGATATTCACCTTCCCCAGCTCTTTAATCCTTTGAAAGATCTTGATCAATCCCAAGGTCCCAACGTGATCAAAGCTAAAGACACCAGAGCCATTAAGGTGAATCAGGTGCAGGAAAAGCCAAGTGTCATAAAGGTTCCCTCTGATCAACCCAGGAAGAACAAACAGAAAGCCTCTGAGCCTATCAGTGGCGCTCCCAAGGCCAAAATCCAGCCAAAGAATCCAGAGTGCCCGTTAGGGGGAGAAGTGGTTACATGCCACGCTGCAGTCAGTGACAGGGCTCCTGTGAACACGGCCAAGCACTCTCAAGGCAAACCTCAGAAAGCTGCATCCAGAAAGATCAGCAAAACTAAGAGCCACGGGCAGGAAAAGACCAAAAGGACCAGAGGGAGAAACAAGGCTGAGGAGAACAAGCAGTCAGGGAACAAAGTCAAGGCAGAAGAGAAGCCAGCAATCCCCCACACGAAGCGAAAGGAACACCAAACTGAGCTTCTCCAACAGAGCTTTCAAAAGCCTCGAACCTCCCTTGGCGTGCGCATGCTGGAGTCTGTGAAGGTTCTTCATGCGCTGGGGAAGAAGAATGAGACGAAAACTGGGCTCTCTTCCTGTCGGCTCTTGGGAAAGTCAAGCAACCCCAAAGACCCCCAGCCACCCCCAGCTATCCAGCCATGGCGGCATACCCCACGTGAGGGGAAGGGTCCTGAGAAAACGCAAGTCCAAGCCCAGAAACCAGACAGCAGTGCTGAAACAGAGTGTCCGTCTCCAGCCCAGTATGAGCGGCCTCCTCCTGGGAAGGTCAAGTTGATACCTCTGCCTTTTTCTGCCTGGGACAAGCCTCAAGCTCGACCCGCTCCTCGGAGGCCACAGTCTCTGGCCTCACATCGGCCTGCTGGGGCTTACCGTGCCCAGCCTGGTTCTACTGACTCAGCTCAACCTGCTGCAGCCAATTCATCCCAGCCAGCTCCTGCCTCTTTGCCAGGCCCCGCCAAACCAGCTCAGCCAACTGTGACCAACCCAACCCAACCGGCTTGGCCCAACCATACCCAGCCTCGTGTCCCTCAGTCTGCTGCTCCTAGGCCTGCACCCTCCAAAACTTCATCTGGCGCTCCTCTCCAGCGGGAGCCTGTTCCCCCTGCTGTGAATAAGCGCCAGTCCCCACCCAAGCTCCAAACCCACTTTCTACTCCAAGACTTCAGCAAGCAACGAGTTCCATGGAGGGAACCCAACGTGCCTGAGCCAGTCATGTCAAAGCCCATCGAACAAGAGCAGAGGCCAGAGCGAGAGGCCATGAAGAGGCGGGCTCAACAACAACGGGAGAATGCTGCCAGATACACCTCTTCGGGCAAGCTGCAATTTTTCACCGAGAGGGAAAACGAAATGGAAATTGCCGACTACTACGGATACGTCAAGTGAGAGCTGCTAGGATTCTTGGTGCCACCTTGGCTACCAGCTGTTCTTCCATACACAGGTAAGACAGGTATAGAACTGAATAAGTAAATGGAATACAATTAATAGACGAGTAACAAACCTTTCGAATTTTCAGATGCTGCTAACTGGGGCGTGAGAAAGGAAGGACTGAAAGTTGGATGGGAGAATGAAGGAAAGGGGTAAAAACTGAGCAAAGAGGAAGGAACTTGGCCCAGGGCTAGGAAGGCCAAAAGAGACGTATGGATTTAGGAAAGGAAGCAGGAGCGAGGATGAAATGGCAGAAGTAAAAAGCAGGGTCAGAGGTCTGGGTTGAAAGAACACAATTGGAGTAGAGTTGAAGGTGACAGAAGATGAGTCTAGGTTTACTAGGAGAAATAGAAAAAGTCTCTCGGGGACGCTGGCCTTAAGTCTCACAACCACCAGATAGGTATTTCAGAAAACAAGAGGTTCAGGACACATCTCTGAAAGGTCTGAGTTGCCTTATTCAGGTGTGACTGTAGTGGGGGAATAGGGAAATCTACCAGAGAAGTGGCTAGGGCTCAGAGTTATCCTAGGGGCAGCTGACGACAGGGGCAGAGCCAAGGGAACTGCTGGATCAGGAGGCCCACGAACAAAGCAGGGGCATAGCCGCCTGTCACTTCCCTGCCAGGAAGGAAGCCAGGTATATTACTGTAACCAAGGCACACTGGGGTCTTTACTGTATGGAGAACTTGGCTCCTGCCCGCAATCCTACGGCTCGGCGTCACACACAGGAAGTAGGGCCTCTGGGCAACCAGAAATGGGAATGGGACTGAAGGAGATTCAGCCCACAAATATCCGACCACCAGCTTCCACCTCTGCAGTCTGCCACCCTGTGTCTGCTCAACGCATCACAGAAACAAGTTTTCAAGGTGAGTATACAGACGGCAGAGAAAAGTTGAACAATGAGGTCAGCATTCAAAAATGGGGTCAAATTGACAGCTGGGAAGGGGTGTAGAGACAGGTAGAATTTAGATCCTGAGCCTTTAATAACCACTACCTTCTCTCAGTGCTCTCTGTTTTTAGACTCTATATGAGAACACCTAGGGCTTCCCTGGTGGCGCCTGCCAATGCAGGGGACACGGGTTCGAGCCCTGGTCTGCGAAGATCCCACATGCCGTGCAGCAACTAAGCGCATGTGCCACGACGACGGAGCCTGCATTCTAGAGCCCGTGAGCCTCAACTACCGAAGCCCACGTGCCTACAGCCCATGCTCCGCAACAAGAGAAGCCACCGCGATGAGATGCCCGCACACCGCAACCGAGAGTAGCCCCCGCTAGCCGCCAACTAGAGAAAGCCCGTGCACAGCAATGAGAGACCCAGTGCAGCCAAAAACATAAATACGTAGAATAAATAAGTTCAAACAGTAAATAAATACATAAACATAAATTACAAAAAAAAAGAACACCTAATGCAGGTGGGAAGGTGGGAGGGCCACCGTAGAGGTCATCTATGCTACATGTACAAGAACCCCGAGAGCACACCAATCGGTACCACACTTTTCACTGCTGTAGCCGATCGTTCCCCCTGTACTGCCACACTGTAGCACTCCCTTCCCTCATCTACTGCTATAGTCTCTTCGGAAGGTGTTTCCGAACTCTTGTTATCAGAGTGCCAGTTGAACTGTCCTCACTTCCTTCATTTATACCAGGATTGAAGACCTTGTGGTCCGAGATCCTGTCCAGAGAGCAAGCAGGCTAAGGCTCTGTCTTTGTTGATGTATTTCATCAGAAAGGGCTCTACCCCCTCTCCTAGTTCATGGTGTGAAGTGTTCTTGGCCTCTCGGGAAAGTGGGGAGAATGGAAAGGACCCTATATGAGAATGCTAGGCTCTGTAAAACATTTCAGGTTTTTAAAAATAAGACTCATTTTGTATTGGACTGACAACAGTCCTATGAAATACAAAGAAAGCCGAGAATCAGTGACAGGAAAGGATCACCAGTAAGAACTACAGCAGTCACCGCTTACCTCGTAGCATAGGGCACTGTCCGTGATCCTTAAGAAGAGTTAGTAGAAATGCCTTGCCCATCTTGCCCCTGAACCCCTTGAAAGGTACACGACTGCTGTGTTGGTGTTTAGGGGGAGCATCTCACTTACCAGGGACTGACTTCTCCCTTGATTCCTCTGTAGTGATGGAGACTTCCCCGCTGATGAAAAATTCCCTGGGATTGCAACCTCCAAGCCAGACAGCTTTCCTATGGAATGACAGAGAACTTGTCAAGGTGAAACACCAGTCTGCGGGAGAAAGGGAGGAAGAGAATGATGGAAATCGTTTCTGGGAAACTATTTTTACATTATGTGTTGTTTGTTCCCGGTAAATAAACTGAAATCTTCTTAACAGTACAACAAAATCTAAACCACTAAAGCCAACAATACAGGAGTATAACGTTCGACAAAAATTTCTTTGGCTGCGCAGCATGTGGGATCTTAGCTCCCCAACCAGGGATTGAACCCACGCCTGCTGCATTGGAAGCGCAGAGTCTTCACCACGGGACCACCGGGGAAGTCCCAGGACTATCACTTTTAAAGGAGAAGGTACAAACCCCTCGGTTCTATGAACTGGAGATTTTTAGTAAGAAGTCAATATATTTGTTGTTAGGCACATTTTATGTTAGGCTGTCTCCCTGCACAGGATGCAGGCGCCTTGAGAATGGAAGTCATATCCCTCTATAGTACGTCCCTCTTCTTTCTGCTTTGCAGTTTGCTGCTCCACTTGTTCAACCCCACCTAGTAATAACCTATACTTCCCTTGTTCCTGTTTTCCCATCTGGAAAACAGACAAAAGGCAACCAAACAACGCAAAGGTCTCAACAAATAAGGGATATCCAAAACCAGAGATGGCCAGAACTTCTGTACCCCTGATGAAATAGTCCTCATACAAAACCTGATAATCAAATTCCTTAATGCTAGGAATCACAGTGAAAAATAGTATCTGAACTGACTTCTGTCAGATGAGTGAGAACTAAGGTTAATTCAGTGTATCTGAAGCATAGAAAGTGAGGGCAAAAGTGGCACAAGATGGGGCTAGAGAAGCAGAGAGGATTCTAGACCACGCAGAGTCTTAAAGGCCAACAGTGTGTTTTCTATTCTCAAAACAATGTTTGTGAGCGATGTTTATGAGCAACGTTCCAACTTGCTTTGAAGGTTTCTTGTGTGAAGAGTGGATTGGAAGGAAACAAGATATATGGACACCAGTTAGGACCTAATCGCAACAGACAGGCAAGTTCAGTATTAGGAAGTTGAGGAAGAGCTGGCTGACAGATTCCAAAGAAATTCAGGAGATGAACTGAAGCGGGCTTAATGGGGTAGGAGATGGAGGAAAGGAAGGTCTTAGGGAATTCAAGGGTTTACTGCACACATGAGCAAAGTCTCAAAATTAATCATTTGAACGTACAGAGGCGGATCTCCCAAATGACACCGGTTAGGAAGCAACGGTACGCCCTTTAGAATTCCTAGAGACAACACAAATCAACTGTTTCGATGGAAAATTCGGCGGGACTCTTGATTTCCATGGGAATACAGAGAAAAGAGACACTGATCTGGCTTGCAGGTATATTTAGGAAGTTGTTAGCCGGACATCACCTACTAGTATCATGTAAGTAGGCCGTCCGAAGTAGGAAGCTTAGGGGAAAAACCTGGAGGAAAACTTAAAAGCTTAAGCCACACCTCTACACTACACCACCTTTCACAATTTCTTCTCAGATAAGCATCATCCCCATCAGTGAAGAAACTCGTTCGTACCTCATAATAGGAAAAACAGGCCTAAAGATTCAATGTGTGTCTTGGGAGGTCCCATCTATGCGATATCTTCCTGGGACCAGAAAAGGCCCCAGGAAGATCCATCTCTGCACCCCTGAAAGCTTACCACCAAGGAAAATGACTAGGTCCATAGATTTCCTCCCTCAAACCAGCTTACCTCACACATAGATCATTAGCAACTCCGCCCTTACTCACATTATCACAGTCACAAGAGTGGTTAGGGAGAAAAGCACTAACCAGGGGAACTAAAACAGAGGCAATCCAGGCCAAGCTGGGCTGGTGGCAGATATCTTGCTCCTTACGCTCGGGTGCATAATGCGACTCACCACAGTGCCTTTTTCACAGACCCTTTTGAACGTTTCTCCACAGAATCCAACAGCTCAAGTTAGTTCATGACGCTTCAAGGTCAACAATCGTCAAGAGAAAAACATGCAATATGTCTTACAATGTTGGATTCCTTACAAACAGGACAAGGAGATAACCATGTAGACAAAACCAGAGCATTTGAAAACATCTGTATTCTACAAACACACCAGTGAATGCTATAAATAAGGTACTATGACATAAAACAAAATGAAAACTAGATGTGAGACTCTTCTCTTCAGTGTACAGACTTCATGGCAGTTGCTGCACACTATCTAGCTACTTAGATCTTTAACTCTCTGTTCTGTTAATACCAAATGAGGCCCAAGTGTGTCAACCTGTTTCCCACAGAAACCAAAAAGTCTACATGCATCTCTTTTCTCCTGTGCCCTTTCACCTTACCTGCTCCCAATTCTCCCCCAACGTCCTCCTCTTTCTCTAATTATTCTCCTCTTCATTTTGCTTGGCCTTGCCCCCAAGCATGCAAGACAGAGAGTCCTAGAGGTCCAAGATTCTAGAGTGGCTGTTTGCAAGGCGGAGGAGATTACAGTAACTGCCACACTGTATATACTTCTGTGCAAAGAAAAAGGGACAGTGTTCAGAATGTCTCTCACATATAACAAGAGCTGGAGATGGCAGGATACCTGTGTGGCCCAAGGAACTAGAGCTAGCAAATTATGGGCCAAACAATTGCAACCAAAGGCTGGAAGAGGAAAGGTCTGCAACCAGCTCTGTCTCCTAGCTCTCTGGTATTTGCTGCCAACGGGCAGAGTCTATTTCGTGAAGCATCAAGCACTGAAAAGAAGACTCCTGCTGCTGGAAGGTGACAGGAAGTAACGTCCAATGCAAGATCAAGGCTTGTCCTCGAAGCAATGCCCATAATGGAAGAAAAAAAAAAAAGAGAAAGCGGAAGAGAAATGTTAAGTCGCAAGTCCAACCTGGCCCCCAGCCTAGCCCAGCCCAAGGAAGGTAGGAGTCAAGGAGAAGAAACTAAAAGAGAAGAGCCTTGGACCACAACATTCTCCACAAGGTACACTCAACAAACTTCACCCTACTCTTGAACCAAGTTACAAAAAGAGCTTCTTAATCCCTACTTTGGCTCCTTAAAAGCTGCTATCAGTTCACTCATTAGACACATATGATTTCAGAACAACTGTAATAGTTCAAACTAGATGGCTCTTTCCTTCCTAAGGATTATTAATTAAAGAAGATCTATATAGCTCTAAGTATATGATACATAAAATAGAATACTCTGTAGAATATAAGTAACTCTTAGTTCAGTGTATTAATGAACGTCTGTAAGAAATGTGGCAATGATTTCCCTAATGGAAGAGCCTGGGGGAGGTAAATCTGTCTTCTAGGATTTCCTCCCCAGAGCTCAGAAACTCAGGTGTTGTTTTAGCTCTCCTACACTCTCTTCACCCAAGCCCGCCTTCCTGTTGGGGATCGGACCTCCCTATTGGCTCTCTCATACCTTTCAACTGCCTGCTTTGTGACATCACTCTCCTACCAAACCTACTACCACTTGGTAGAGTCTTGGGGTTTCCGTGGAGCTGTTTGGACCAGTAACCAGTGACCTCTGTACTGGACACGTGCGCCGTTCAGCTGCAGCCACTCGGACATCCTCTAGTGTTGTCTCCTCATCCCTGGTACCTGCAGTGGATGCTTCCTCTTCTCTGACCATGTCAGGTAAGAAAAGAAACTTTGGAAAGTTTTGCGTTCGATTTCTTTTGCCCCTAAATTGAGTAGGAGATTCAAAATAGCATGGAATAATGAGGGAAAGTATTGAACTACACGTCTGGAGACCTAATTTCACTTTTGACTTTGACGTTTACTATCTGTGTGACTTTGGACAAATCACTGGCTGTCTCACAAAGCCTGTTGCTTTCCTTAACTGTTACGTTAGGATACCACGTTGGGTTGATCACTCTGATCCCCTTCTTTTCCAGTATTGAGCCTTAAAGGGTACCCATGTAGAAAACGAAATCAGACACTTCTCAAGAGTGTTTCAACAGAAACATAGAAAAGTCAGGGGACATAGAAAACTAGCAATATATACCAAGATGTTTCATCTCTAATGGTCTCCCTCCACTAGGATTTCGACTAGTTGAAAAGAGAGAATAGGGAGAGAGGATGGAGAGTACTGGGCTCTACAGGGAGGCACAGAGTCGAGCGTAAGGAAGTTTAGGATGGTTTTCAGTAGCACAGGCCAACAGGCACCAAGAGATGGGAGAAAATGTAAGAATGAAGAGGGAAAGCATAGAGGAGCTCTCAAGAAAAACGGAGTTTGCAATGGAATGCTGATGGGAACCAAAGATTTTCAATTAAAGCAGAAACAGCACAGAGGGAAACCTGCTCAGAGCAGGGCAAAACCAAGTTGATGGTAGCAAACCCTTACATTAACAGACTAAGAAGGAAAGTAAGGCCAGAACAGGGGATCACCAGGAAAGGCAGCTTATCAGAAAAGTCATACTCCGTTTTCTTTCTTTTATTGCCTCTCTGAATACAGTTGGCCACTTGACAGTTTTGAATATAAACATTTTAGAAATACGTTTTAGAAATGATGCCTCCTATAAACAAGCAACCACAGTGGTTATCTAGGGGGCTGCTTTTCAGTGTTTTATTCTTTCTAATTTTTAAACTAGGTAGACATTTCACCAATTCAACATTTTAAGTGATATCTTCTAAATTGAATCAGAAGGACTATTTTCCTTGGTGTGATATGTAGGTTCTAAGGCAAGGCTGCTTTTCATTTTTACAGTTATTTCCTTCCTAACACAGAGAGCACATTGATCAACAGCCATCGTTCGCTTGTAGATCTTAGCTACCGAAGAAGAAGAAGAAGAAGAAGAAAAAGTCAAGCCCCACATCTCTAATTCCCCCCACTTAGGGAATTCCCTGGCGGTCCAGTGCTTAGGACTCGGTGCTTTCACGGCCAGGGCCACGCGGCGCGGCCAAAGAAACAAAACAAACAAACATCCACGTTTATCGAAAACCATATTGTGGAGTCCTGTGGATTTTCTTACATTTGAAAATCTTTTTTAATTGGATTCTAGGCATGATGGTTTTTTGAGGTTTTGGGATGCCATCTTCTTGGATGCTGAAGATGATTCTAATCTAAGTTCTAGGATAAATCCAAAAACCTTCCTGATACATTTTAAGCTTCCTTTCTGCTTATTATATAAGCTATATTCATTGAAATATATATTTCTCCTAGGCTTAATACCTCTTACTTGCTGGGTAAAAATATGAAGGAGCACAATAATGAAACTCTTTTACACTTATTATTTTGCTGTCTGCTTCGTACCGGTTTTCATTGAAATACTTGTCTATATGTGTTGTGGCTACCTATACATGCACATTTATTGCATTCTGTTGCTTGTTATGCATTTTTTACTGACATACCTTCTCTGTCTGTATGCATTGGCTAGGAATTCATTCACCTCTATCACCTCCATCGTGTCTTCTGGTTAATAGTATTCACTAAAATAGAGTGGGCAAAATTCACTTTCATAATATTGCATGGATGGTACAGAATGCCATTTGTTAGTAAATTCATTAGGCTTCGATACTTGCCACATACCCCAGTTTTCATTAATATCTATGGATTTCTTTTTCGTTAACGTAATATGCTTGTCATGATTTTTCTTTGTCTTTCTAGAACTTATTGTATCTTCCTCCATATAAATCATACGCAATAGATCAGCTTATTCATCTATTAATTATTACTGCTATTATTATTGGTGGTGGTGTTATAACCACTTTACAGGTGAGGAATCTGAAGTAATCAGATAACTCTTCCCTTTCCAAAAGCACTTAAGAAATCCACTTTCGGGTAATCATTTTGAGGTAGGATGAGAAACCAGGCTTGAAGAGGGCAAAAATGACTCTTTCAATTCACCAGTTGGACTGAGCTGTACGTCACCTCTAGGTAATAGCGTGGGAACTGCACAAGCAAAGGGAGACACTGAAGACGACAATGGTAACAGCCGTACTGTTTTCTAATGGACAAAAAAAATGCCTATATTATAAGTTCTATTTCTCCTGCTTTCTGGCAGTATCATGCTCAGAGTGGAGTCCTGGCAAGGAAGTCAGGATACTTAGGTTCTGAAACCTGGTAATGATACTAACATAATGAGAGAACTTGAACAAGTCAACCCGACCTCTCTGAGCCTCAGTTTCCTTACTCACGAAATGAGACTGAGAACATCGAAGTTCTCTAAGGGCCTCCTAGTTCTAAAATGCTTCCAGTCTAGGAAATAGCATAGAAGTCAATACGAGTGCAGGCTGAAGGGAAAGACAGGGCAGGGAGAAGGTTGCTTCCAGCCTAGAGAACAATCTCTGAACCACACCACTTGGCTCTTCTGCCCGTCTGTGCCCAAGATGGGAGCACAGGCAGTTAATAGAGAAGAGTGGAAAACTGCTCAGTCCTTACAGCCATCATTAACTGTCTGATTTTGGGTTTCTCAGGAAGTAGTGATAGTAGAGGTGTCCTGATAGCAAGAACCTTCAGATGATGCCGTTCCTCAAACGTAGTGAGAATTTCTCAACCTCCCTGAGTTTTTCATGACCCTCTTGTTCTTACAGAAAATTTCCAACATCCATCTCTACTTGGAACTCTAAATTCTCTGCAGCATTCTCCTCCTGTGGTGAGCAATGCAACTTCCCTAACACGAAGTGTCTGCAACTTCTCCAGAGTCTCTGCCCCTGCCGTCAGTTCGGCATCGGCTACTGGTACCCCTTTCCAGACACTCATGGGTAGTGCCTACCTTTACCAACATTCTAGCACGACTATGTTATCTGGAGTTACTGACCACAGCCAGATCTCCACTTCAGCTGCTTCCTATCCAGGTGTTCTTGAGTGGGACATCACAGCAAGCACTGAAAAGAATTCTTCTTCACTCGGAGACTTTACTCTGGCACTCACTGACCGCCACACAGCTGCCTCCTCCATGTTTCTGGCAGCCCAGTATGATAAAACTTCAGACGCCAAGAACATGGTCCCTCTACATCCATCGCTTTCTGCCAGCCTTGCTCAGGGAACACCATCTCAGATTCCAAATCAGGGGCAGAGCCGCCTGCCACTTCCCTGCCAGGAAGGAAGCCAGGTATATTACTATAACCAAGGCACACTGGGGTCTTTACTGTATGGAGAACTTGGCTCCTGCCCGCAATCCTACGGCTCGGCGTCATACACAGGAAGTCGGGCCTCTGGGCAACCAGAAATGGGAATGGGACTGAAGGAGATTCAGCCCACAAATATCCGACCACCAGCTTCCACCTCTGCAGTCTGCCACCCTGTGTCTGCTCAACGCATCACAGAAACAAGTTTTCAAGGTGAGTATAACAAACGCCAGAGAAAGTTGAAGAATGAGGTCGGCACTCAAAAATGGGGTCAAATCGACAGCTGGGAAGGGGTGTAGAGGCAGGTAGAATTTAGATCCTGAGCCTTTAATAACCACTACCTTCGCTCAGTGCCCTCTGTTTTTAGACTCTCTATGAGAACACCTAGGGCTTCCCTGGTGGCGCCGTGGTTAAGAATCCGCCTGCCAATGCAATGCGGGGGACACGGGTTCGAGCCCTGGTCTGCGAAGATCCCACATGCCGTGCAGCAACTAAGCGCATGTGCCACAACGACGGAGCCTGCATTCTAGAGCCCGTGAGCCTCAACTACCGAAGCCCACGTGCCTACAGCCCATGCTCCGCAACAAAGAGAAGCCACCGCGATGAGAAGCCCGCACACCGCAACCGAGAGTAGCCCCCGCTAGCCGCCAACTAGAGAAAGCCCGTGCACAGCAATGAGAGACCCAGTGCAGCCAAAAAAATAAATACGTAGAATAAATAAGTTCAAACAGTAAATAAATACATAAACATAAATTACAAAAAAAAGAACACCTAATGCAGGTGGGAAGGTGGGAGGGCCACTGTAGAGGTCATCTATGCTACATGTACAAGAACCCCGAGAGCACACCAATCGGTACCACACTTTTCACTGCTGTAGCCGATCGTTCCCCCTGTACTGCCACACTGTAGCACTCCCTTCCCTCATCTACTGCTATAGTCTCTTCGGAAGGTGTTTCAGAACTCTTGTTATGAGAGTGCCAGTTGAACTGTCCTCACTTCCTTCATTTATACCAGGATTGAAGACCTTGTGGTCCGAGATCCTGTCCAGAGAGCAAGCAGGCTAAGACTCTGTCTTTGTTGATGTATTTCATCAGCAAGGGCTCTACCCCCTCTCCTAGTTCATGGTGTGACGTGTTCTTGGCCTCTCGGGAAAGTGGGGAGAATGGAAAGGACCCTATATGAGAATGCTAGGCTTTGTAAAACATTTCAGGTTTTTAAAAATAAGACTCATTTTGTATTGGACTTATAAACAGTCCTATGAAATACAAAGCGAGCCGAGAATCAGCGACAGGAAAGGCTCACCAGTAAGAATTACAACAGTCACCGCTTACCTCGTAGCATAGGGCACTGTCCGTGATCCTTAAGAAGAGTTAGTAGAAATGCCTTGCCCATCTTGCCCCTGAACCCCTTGAAAGGTACACGACTGCTGTGTTGGTGTTTAGGGGGAGCATCTCACTTACCAGGGACTGACTTCTCCCTTGATCCCTTTGTAGGGATGGAGACCTCCCCCCTGGTGATGAAAAATTCCCTGGGATTGCAACCTCCAAGCCAGACGTTTTGTGTGACACAAAGTCAAGAACTCCCCAAGTCCTGCAGTAGCAGAAACAGCCACATACTTGAGAGTAACCCACCATCTGAACTTGGGGACATTTCAGTGACAGCTCCAGTCCAGAGTGCCAGGCGTCTCCTGGCCCTGCCTCCAGCTCCAAGCCAGGGACAAATAGAGAGTAAGCACGTGGATGATATCAAAACCAAGCTTTCAAAGCCTCTGGATGCCTACCAGATCCCAACAGAGAACCAAGATCCTCCACTACTCCCTTTAGGAATCCCTGATATTCACCAGCCGCTGGCCTGCACCGATCCCCTCAGCCAAGAGGAGCAGCCTGGTTCTGAAAATGCTGATCTGGGAGAGAACAGCCGGAGTCGTCAGGACCTAGGGACACTTGAAAATGGGATTGAACCTAGCAGTGGTCTTGCAGACATTACTACACTGGCGGAGGATATTCACCTTCCCCAGCTCTTTAATCCTTTGAAAGATCTTGATCAATCCCAAGGTCCCAACGTGATCAAAGCTAAAGACACCAGAGCCATTAAGGTGAATCAGGTGCAGGAAAAGCCAAGTGTCATAAAGGTTCCCTCTGATCAACCCAGGAAGAACAAACAGAAAGCCTCTGAGCCTATCAGTGGCGCTCCCAAGGCCAAAATCCAGCCAAAGAATCCAGAGTGCCCGTTAGGGGGAGAAGTGGTTACATGCCACGCTGCAGTCAGTGACAGGGCTCCTGTGAACACGGCCAAGCACTCTCAAGGCAAACCTCAGAAAGCTGCATCCAGAAAGATCAGCAAAACTAAGAGCCACGGGCAGGAAAAGACCAAAAGGACCAGAGGGAGAAACAAGGCTGAGGAGAACAAGCAGTCAGGGAACAAAGTCAAGGCAGAAGAGAAGCCAGCAATCCCCCACACGAAGCGAAAGGAACACCAAACTGAGCTTCTCCAACAGAGCTTTCAAAAGCCTCGAACCTCCCTTGGCGTGCGCATGCTGGAGTCTGTGAAGGTTCTTCATGCGCTGGGGAAGAAGAATGAGACGAAAACTGGGCTCTCTTCCTGTCGGCTCTTGGGAAAGTCAAGCAACCCCAAAGACCCCCAGCCACCCCCAGCTATCCAGCCATGGCGGCATACCCCACGTGAGGGGAAGGGTCCTGAGAAAACGCAAGTCCAAGCCCAGAAACCAGACAGCAGTGCTGAAACAGAGTGTCCGTCTCCAGCCCAGTATGAGCGGCCTCCTCCTGGGAAGGTCAAGTTGATACCTCTGCCTTTTTCTGCCTGGGACAAGCCTCAAGCTCGACCCGCTCCTCGGAGGCCACAGTCTCTGGCCTCACATCGGCCTGCTGGGGCTTACCGTGCCCAGCCTGGTTCTACTGACTCAGCTCAACCTGCTGCAGCCAATTCATCCCAGCCAGCTCCTGCCTCTTTGCCAGGCCCCGCCAAACCAGCTCAGCCAACTGTGACCAACCCAACCCAACCGGCTTGGCCCAACCATACCCAGCCTCGTGTCCCTCAGTCTGCTGCTCCTAGGCCTGCACCCTCCAAAACTTCATCTGGCGCTCCTCTCCAGCGGGAGCCTGTTCCCCCTGCTGTGAATAAGCGCCAGTCCCCACCCAAGCTCCAAACCCACTTTCTACTCCAAGACTTCAGCAAGCAACGAGTTCCATGGAGGGAACCCAACGTGCCTGAGCCAGTCATGTCAAAGCCCATCGAACAAGAGCAGAGGCCAGAGCGAGAGGCCATGAAGAGGCGGGCTCAACAACAACGGGAGAATGCTGCCAGATACACCTCTTCGGGCAAGCTGCAATTTTTCACCGAGAGGGAAAACGAAATGGAAATTGCCGACTACTACGGATACGTCAAGTGAGAGCTGCTAGGATTCTTGGTGCCACCTTGGCTACCAGCTGTTCTTCCATACACAGGTAAGACAGGTATAGAACTGAATAAGTAAATGGAATACAATTAATAGACGAGTAACAAACCTTTCGAATTTTCAGATGCTGCTAACTGGGGCGTGAGAAAGGAAGGACTGAAAGTTGGATGGGAGAATGAAGGAAAGGGGTAAAAACTGAGCAAAGAGGAAGGAACTTGGCCCAGGGCTAGGAAGGCCAAAAGAGACGTATGGATTTAGGAAAGGAAGCAGGAGCGAGGATGAAATGGCAGAAGTAAAAAGCAGGGTCAGAGGTCTGGGTTGAAAGAACACAATTGGAGTAGAGTTGAAGGTGACAGAAGATGAGTCTAGGTTTACTAGGAGAAATAGAAAAAGTCTCTCGGGGACGCTGGCCTTAAGTCTCACAACCACCAGATAGGTATTTCAGAAAACAAGAGGTTCAGGACACATCTCTGAAAGGTCTGAGTTGCCTTATTCAGGTGTGACTGTAGTGGGGGAATAGGGAAATCTACCAGAGAAGTGGCTAGGGCTCAGAGTTATCCTAGGGGCAGCTGACGACAGGGGCAGAGCCAAGGGAACTGCTGGATCAGGAGGCCCACGAACAAAGCAGGGGCATAGCCGCCTGTCACTTCCCTGCCAGGAAGGAAGCCAGGTATATTACTGTAACCAAGGCACACTGGGGTCTTTACTGTATGGAGAACTTGGCTCCTGCCCGCAATCCTACGGCTCGGCGTCACACACAGGAAGTAGGGCCTCTGGGCAACCAGAAATGGGAATGGGACTGAAGGAGATTCAGCCCACAAATATCCGACCACCAGCTTCCACCTCTGCAGTCTGCCACCCTGTGTCTGCTCAACGCATCACAGAAACAAGTTTTCAAGGTGAGTATACAGACGGCAGAGAAAAGTTGAACAATGAGGTCAGCATTCAAAAATGGGGTCAAATTGACAGCTGGGAAGGGGTGTAGAGACAGGTAGAATTTAGATCCTGAGCCTTTAATAACCACTACCTTCTCTCAGTGCTCTCTGTTTTTAGACTCTATATGAGAACACCTAGGGCTTCCCTGGTGGCGCCTGCCAATGCAGGGGACACGGGTTCGAGCCCTGGTCTGCGAAGATCCCACATGCCGTGCAGCAACTAAGCGCATGTGCCACGACGACGGAGCCTGCATTCTAGAGCCCGTGAGCCTCAACTACCGAAGCCCACGTGCCTACAGCCCATGCTCCGCAACAAGAGAAGCCACCGCGATGAGATGCCCGCACACCGCAACCGAGAGTAGCCCCCGCTAGCCGCCAACTAGAGAAAGCCCGTGCACAGCAATGAGAGACCCAGTGCAGCCAAAAACATAAATACGTAGAATAAATAAGTTCAAACAGTAAATAAATACATAAACATAAATTACAAAAAAAAAGAACACCTAATGCAGGTGGGAAGGTGGGAGGGCCACCGTAGAGGTCATCTATGCTACATGTACAAGAACCCCGAGAGCACACCAATCGGTACCACACTTTTCACTGCTGTAGCCGATCGTTCCCCCTGTACTGCCACACTGTAGCACTCCCTTCCCTCATCTACTGCTATAGTCTCTTCGGAAGGTGTTTCCGAACTCTTGTTATCAGAGTGCCAGTTGAACTGTCCTCACTTCCTTCATTTATACCAGGATTGAAGACCTTGTGGTCCGAGATCCTGTCCAGAGAGCAAGCAGGCTAAGGCTCTGTCTTTGTTGATGTATTTCATCAGAAAGGGCTCTACCCCCTCTCCTAGTTCATGGTGTGAAGTGTTCTTGGCCTCTCGGGAAAGTGGGGAGAATGGAAAGGACCCTATATGAGAATGCTAGGCTCTGTAAAACATTTCAGGTTTTTAAAAATAAGACTCATTTTGTATTGGACTGACAACAGTCCTATGAAATACAAAGAAAGCCGAGAATCAGTGACAGGAAAGGATCACCAGTAAGAACTACAGCAGTCACCGCTTACCTCGTAGCATAGGGCACTGTCCGTGATCCTTAAGAAGAGTTAGTAGAAATGCCTTGCCCATCTTGCCCCTGAACCCCTTGAAAGGTACACGACTGCTGTGTTGGTGTTTAGGGGGAGCATCTCACTTACCAGGGACTGACTTCTCCCTTGATTCCTCTGTAGTGATGGAGACTTCCCCGCTGATGAAAAATTCCCTGGGATTGCAACCTCCAAGCCAGACAGCTTTCCTATGGAATGACAGAGAACTTGTCAAGGTGAAACACCAGTCTGCGGGAGAAAGGGAGGAAGAGAATGATGGAAATCGTTTCTGGGAAACTATTTTTACATTATGTGTTGTTTGTTCCCGGTAAATAAACTGAAATCTTCTTAACAGTACAACAAAATCTAAACCACTAAAGCCAACAATACAGGAGTATAACGTTCGACAAAAATTTCTTTGGCTGCGCAGCATGTGGGATCTTAGCTCCCCAACCAGGGATTGAACCCACGCCTGCTGCATTGGAAGCGCAGAGTCTTCACCACGGGACCACCGGGGAAGTCCCAGGACTATCACTTTTAAAGGAGAAGGTACAAACCCCTCGGTTCTATGAACTGGAGATTTTTAGTAAGAAGTCAATATATTTGTTGTTAGGCACATTTTATGTTAGGCTGTCTCCCTGCACAGGATGCAGGCGCCTTGAGAATGGAAGTCATATCCCTCTATAGTACGTCCCTCTTCTTTCTGCTTTGCAGTTTGCTGCTCCACTTGTTCAACCCCACCTAGTAATAACCTATACTTCCCTTGTTCCTGTTTTCCCATCTGGAAAACAGACAAAAGGCAACCAAACAACGCAAAGGTCTCAACAAATAAGGGATATCCAAAACCAGAGATGGCCAGAACTTCTGTACCCCTGATGAAATAGTCCTCATACAAAACCTGATAATCAAATTCCTTAATGCTAGGAATCACAGTGAAAAATAGTATCTGAACTGACTTCTGTCAGATGAGTGAGAACTAAGGTTAATTCAGTGTATCTGAAGCATAGAAAGTGAGGGCAAAAGTGGCACAAGATGGGGCTAGAGAAGCAGAGAGGATTCTAGACCACGCAGAGTCTTAAAGGCCAACAGTGTGTTTTCTATTCTCAAAACAATGTTTGTGAGCGATGTTTATGAGCAACGTTCCAACTTGCTTTGAAGGTTTCTTGTGTGAAGAGTGGATTGGAAGGAAACAAGATATATGGACACCAGTTAGGACCTAATCGCAACAGACAGGCAAGTTCAGTATTAGGAAGTTGAGGAAGAGCTGGCTGACAGATTCCAAAGAAATTCAGGAGATGAACTGAAGCGGGCTTAATGGGGTAGGAGATGGAGGAAAGGAAGGTCTTAGGGAATTCAAGGGTTTACTGCACACATGAGCAAAGTCTCAAAATTAATCATTTGAACGTACAGAGGCGGATCTCCCAAATGACACCGGTTAGGAAGCAACGGTACGCCCTTTAGAATTCCTAGAGACAACACAAATCAACTGTTTCGATGGAAAATTCGGCGGGACTCTTGATTTCCATGGGAATACAGAGAAAAGAGACACTGATCTGGCTTGCAGGTATATTTAGGAAGTTGTTAGCCGGACATCACCTACTAGTATCATGTAAGTAGGCCGTCCGAAGTAGGAAGCTTAGGGGAAAAACCTGGAGGAAAACTTAAAAGCTTAAGCCACACCTCTACACTACACCACCTTTCACAATTTCTTCTCAGATAAGCATCATCCCCATCAGTGAAGAAACTCGTTCGTACCTCATAATAGGAAAAACAGGCCTAAAGATTCAATGTGTGTCTTGGGAGGTCCCATCTATGCGATATCTTCCTGGGACCAGAAAAGGCCCCAGGAAGATCCATCTCTGCACCCCTGAAAGCTTACCACCAAGGAAAATGACTAGGTCCATAGATTTCCTCCCTCAAACCAGCTTACCTCACACATAGATCATTAGCAACTCCGCCCTTACTCACATTATCACAGTCACAAGAGTGGTTAGGGAGAAAAGCACTAACCAGGGGAACTAAAACAGAGGCAATCCAGGCCAAGCTGGGCTGGTGGCAGATATCTTGCTCCTTACGCTCGGGTGCATAATGCGACTCACCACAGTGCCTTTTTCACAGACCCTTTTGAACGTTTCTCCACAGAATCCAACAGCTCAAGTTAGTTCATGACGCTTCAAGGTCAACAATCGTCAAGAGAAAAACATGCAATATGTCTTACAATGTTGGATTCCTTACAAACAGGACAAGGAGATAACCATGTAGACAAAACCAGAGCATTTGAAAACATCTGTATTCTACAAACACACCAGTGAATGCTATAAATAAGGTACTATGACATAAAACAAAATGAAAACTAGATGTGAGACTCTTCTCTTCAGTGTACAGACTTCATGGCAGTTGCTGCACACTATCTAGCTACTTAGATCTTTAACTCTCTGTTCTGTTAATACCAAATGAGGCCCAAGTGTGTCAACCTGTTTCCCACAGAAACCAAAAAGTCTACATGCATCTCTTTTCTCCTGTGCCCTTTCACCTTACCTGCTCCCAATTCTCCACCAACGTCCTCCTCTTTCTCTAATTATTCTCCTCTTCATTTTGCTTGGCCTTGCCCCCAAGCATGCAAGACAGAGAGTCCTAGAGGTCCAAGATTCTAGAGTGGCTGTTTGCAAGGCGGAGGAGATTACAGTAACTGCCACACTGTATATACTTCTGTGCAAAGAAAAAGGGACAGTGTTCAGAATGTCTCTCACATATAACAAGAGCTGGAGATGGCAGGATACCTGTGTGGCCCAAGGAACTAGAGCTAGCAAATTATGGGCCAAACAATTGCAACCAAAGGCTGGAAGAGGAAAGGTCTGCAACCAGCTCTGTCTCCTAGCTCTCTGGTATTTGCTGCCAACGGGCAGAGTCTATTTCGTGAAGCATCAAGCACTGAAAAGAAGACTCCTGCTGCTGGAAGGTGACAGGAAGTAACGTCCAATGCAAGATCAAGGCTTGTCCTCGAAGCAATGCCCATAATGGAAGAAAAAAAAAAAAGAGAAAGCGGAAGAGAAATGTTAAGTCGCAAGTCCAACCTGGCCCCCAGCCTAGCCCAGCCCAAGGAAGGTAGGAGTCAAGGAGAAGAAACTAAAAGAGAAGAGCCTTGGACCACAACATTCTCCACAAGGTACACTCAACAAACTTCACCCTACTCTTGAACCAAGTTACAAAAAGAGCTTCTTAATCCCTACTTTGGCTCCTTAAAAGCTGCTATCAGTTCACTCATTAGACACATATGATTTCAGAACAACTGTAATAGTTCAAACTAGATGGCTCTTTCCTTCCTAAGGATTATTAATTAAAGAAGATCTATATAGCTCTAAGTATATGATACATAAAATAGAATACTCTGTAGAATATAAGTAACTCTTAGTTCAGTGTATTAATGAACGTCTGTAAGAAATGTGGCAATGATTTCCCTAATGGAAGAGCCTGGGGGAGGTAAATCTGTCTTCTAGGATTTCCTCCCCAGAGCTCAGAAACTCAGGTGTTGTTTTAGCTCTCCTACACTCTCTTCACCCAAGCCCGCCTTCCTGTTGGGGATCGGACCTCCCTATTGGCTCTCTCATACCTTTCAACTGCCTGCTTTGTGACATCACTCTCCTACCAAACCTACTACCACTTGGTAGAGTCTTGGGGTTTCCGTGGAGCTGTTTGGACCAGTAACCAGTGACCTCTGTACTGGACACGTGCGCCGTTCAGCTGCAGCCACTCGGACATCCTCTAGTGTTGTCTCCTCATCCCTGGTACCTGCAGTGGATGCTTCCTCTTCTCTGACCATGTCAGGTAAGAAAAGAAACTTTGGAAAGTTTTGCGTTCGATTTCTTTTGCCCCTAAATTGAGTAGGAGATTCAAAATAGCATGGAATAATGAGGGAAAGTATTGAACTACACGTCTGGAGACCTAATTTCAGTTTTGACTTTGACGTTTACTATCTGTGTGACTTTGGACAAATCACTGGCTGTCTCACAAAGCCTGTTGCTTTCCTTAACTGTTACGTTAGGATACCACGTTGGGTTGATCACTCTGATCCCCTTCTTTTCCAGTATTGAGCCTTAAAGGGTACCCATGTAGAAAACGAAATCAGACACTTCTCAAGAGTGTTTCAACAGAAACATAGAAAAGTCAGGGGACATAGAAAACTAGCAATATATACCAAGATGTTTCATCTCTAATGGTCTCCCTCCACTAGGATTTCGACTAGTTGAAAAGAGAGAATAGGGAGAGAGGATGGAGAGTACTGGGCTCTACAGGGAGGCACAGAGTCGAGCGTAAGGAAGTTTAGGATGGTTTTCAGTAGCACAGGCCAACAGGCACCAAGAGATGGGAGAAAATGTAAGAATGAAGAGGGAAAGCATAGAGGAGCTCTCAAGAAAAACGGAGTTTGCAATGGAATGCTGATGGGAACCAAAGATTTTCAATTAAAGCAGAAACAGCACAGAGGGAAACCTGCTCAGAGCAGGGCAAAACCAAGTTGATGGTAGCAAACCCTTACATTAACAGACTAAGAAGGAAAGTAAGGCCAGAACAGGGGATCACCAGGAAAGGCAGCTTATCAGAAAAGTCATACTCCGTTTTCTTTCTTTTATTGCCTCTCTGAATACAGTTGGCCACTTGACAGTTTTGAATATAAACATTTTAGAAATACGTTTTAGAAATGATGCCTCCTATAAACAAGCAACCACAGTGGTTATCTAGGGGGCTGCTTTTCAGTGTTTTATTCTTTCTAATTTTTAAACTAGGTAGACATTTCACCAATTCAACATTTTAAGTGATATCTTCTAAATTGAATCAGAAGGACTATTTTCCTTGGTGTGATATGTAGGTTCTAAGGCAAGGCTGCTTTTCATTTTTACAGTTATTTCCTTCCTAACACAGAGAGCACATTGATCAACAGCCATCGTTCGCTTGTAGATCTTAGCTACCGAAGAAGAAGAAGAAGAAGAAGAAAAAGTCAAGCCCCACATCTCTAATTCCCCCCACTTAGGGAATTCCCTGGCGGTCCAGTGCTTAGGACTCGGTGCTTTCACGGCCAGGGCCACGCGGCGCGGCCAAAGAAACAAAACAAACAAACATCCACGTTTATCGAAAACCATATTGTGGAGTCCTGTGGATTTTCTTACATTTGAAAATCTTTTTTAATTGGATTCTAGGCATGATGGTTTTTTGAGGTTTTGGGATGCCATCTTCTTGGATGCTGAAGATGATTCTAATCTAAGTTCTAGGATAAATCCAAAAACCTTCCTGATACATTTTAAGCTTCCTTTCTGCTTATTATATAAGCTATATTCATTGAAATATATATTTCTCCTAGGCTTAATACCTCTTACTTGCTGGGTAAAAATATGAAGGAGCACAATAATGAAACTCTTTTACACTTATTATTTTGCTGTCTGCTTCGTACCGGTTTTCATTGAAATACTTGTCTATATGTGTTGTGGCTACCTATACATGCACATTTATTGCATTCTGTTGCTTGTTATGCATTTTTTACTGACATACCTTCTCTGTCTGTATGCATTGGCTAGGAATTCATTCACCTCTATCACCTCCATCGTGTCTTCTGGTTAATAGTATTCACTAAAATAGAGTGGGCAAAATTCACTTTCATAATATTGCATGGATGGTACAGAATGCCATTTGTTAGTAAATTCATTAGGCTTCGATACTTGCCACATACCCCAGTTTTCATTAATATCTATGGATTTCTTTTTCGTTAACGTAATATGCTTGTCATGATTTTTCTTTGTCTTTCTAGAACTTATTGTATCTTCCTCCATATAAATCATACGCAATAGATCAGCTTATTCATCTATTAATTATTACTGCTATTATTATTGGTGGTGGTGTTATAACCACTTTACAGGTGAGGAATCTGAAGTAATCAGATAACTCTTCCCTTTCCAAAAGCACTTAAGAAATCCACTTTCGGGTAATCATTTTGAGGTAGGATGAGAAACCAGGCTTGAAGAGGGCAAAAATGACTCTTTCAATTCACCAGTTGGACTGAGCTGTACGTCACCTCTAGGTAATAGCGTGGGAACTGCACAAGCAAAGGGAGACACTGAAGACGACAATGGTAACAGCCGTACTGTTTTCTAATGGACAAAAAAAATGCCTATATTATAAGTTCTATTTCTCCTGCTTTCTGGCAGTATCATGCTCAGAGTGGAGTCCTGGCAAGGAAGTCAGGATACTTAGGTTCTGAAACCTGGTAATGATACTAACATAATGAGAGAACTTGAACAAGTCAACCCGACCTCTCTGAGCCTCAGTTTCCTTACTCACGAAATGAGACTGAGAACATCGAAGTTCTCTAAGGGCCTCCTAGTTCTAAAATGCTTCCAGTCTAGGAAATAGCATAGAAGTCAATACGAGTGCAGGCTGAAGGGAAAGACAGGGCAGGGAGAAGGTTGCTTCCAGCCTAGAGAACAATCTCTGAACCACACCACTTGGCTCTTCTGCCCGTCTGTGCCCAAGATGGGAGCACAGGCAGTTAATAGAGAAGAGTGGAAAACTGCTCAGTCCTTACAGCCATCATTAACTGTCTGATTTTGGGTTTCTCAGGAAGTAGTGATAGTAGAGGTGTCCTGATAGCAAGAACCTTCAGATGATGCCGTTCCTCAAACGTAGTGAGAATTTCTCAACCTCCCTGAGTTTTTCATGACCCTCTTGTTCTTACAGAAAATTTCCAACATCCATCTCTACTTGGAACTCTAAATTCTCTGCAGCATTCTCCTCCTGTGGTGAGCAATGCAACTTCCCTAACACGAAGTGTCTGCAACTTCTCCAGAGTCTCTGCCCCTGCCGTCAGTTCGGCATCGGCTACTGGTACCCCTTTCCAGACACTCATGGGTAGTGCCTACCTTTACCAACATTCTAGCACGACTATGTTATCTGGAGTTACTGACCACAGCCAGATCTCCACTTCAGCTGCTTCCTATCCAGGTGTTCTTGAGTGGGACATCACAGCAAGCACTGAAAAGAATTCTTCTTCACTCGGAGACTTTACTCTGGCACTCACTGACCGCCACACAGCTGCCTCCTCCATGTTTCTGGCAGCCCAGTATGATAAAACTTCAGACGCCAAGAACATGGTCCCTCTACATCCATCGCTTTCTGCCAGCCTTGCTCAGGGAACACCATCTCAGATTCCAAATCAGGGGCAGAGCCGCCTGCCACTTCCCTGCCAGGAAGGAAGCCAGGTATATTACTATAACCAAGGCACACTGGGGTCTTTACTGTATGGAGAACTTGGCTCCTGCCCGCAATCCTACGGCTCGGCGTCATACACAGGAAGTCGGGCCTCTGGGCAACCAGAAATGGGAATGGGACTGAAGGAGATTCAGCCCACAAATATCCGACCACCAGCTTCCACCTCTGCAGTCTGCCACCCTGTGTCTGCTCAACGCATCACAGAAACAAGTTTTCAAGGTGAGTATAACAAACGCCAGAGAAAGTTGAAGAATGAGGTCGGCACTCAAAAATGGGGTCAAATCGACAGCTGGGAAGGGGTGTACAGGCAGGTAGAATTTAGATCCTGAGCCTTTAATAACCACTACCTTCGCTCAGTGCCCTCTGTTTTTAGACTCTCTATGAGAACACCTAGGGCTTCCCTGGTGGCGCCGTGGTTAAGAATCCGCCTGCCAATGCAATGCGGGGGACACGGGTTCGAGCCCTGGTCTGCGAAGATCCCACATGCCGTGCAGCAACTAAGCGCATGTGCCACAACGACGGAGCCTGCATTCTAGAGCCCGTGAGCCTCAACTACCGAAGCCCACGTGCCTACAGCCCATGCTCCGCAACAAGAGAAGCCACCGCGATGAGAAGCCCGCACACCGCAACCGAGAGTAGCCCCCGCTAGCCGCCAACTAGAGAAAGCCCGTGCACAGCAATGAGAGACCCAGTGCAGCCAAAAAAATAAATACGTAGAATAAATAAGTTCAAACAGTAAATAAATACATAAACATAAATTACAAAAAAAAGAACACCTAATGCAGGTGGGAAGGTGGGAGGGCCACTGTAGAGGTCATCTATGCTACATGTACAAGAACCCCGAGAGCACACCAATCGGTACCACACTTTTCACTGCTGTAGCCGATCGTTCCCCCTGTACTGCCACACTGTAGCACTCCCTTCCCTCATCTACTGCTATAGTCTCTTCGGAAGGTGTTTCAGAACTCTTGTTATGTGAGTGCCAGTTGAACTGTCCTCACTTCCTTCATTTATACCAGGATTGAAGACCTTGTGGTCCGAGATCCTGTCCAGAGAGCAAGCAGGCTAAGACTCTGTCTTTGTTGATGTATTTCATCAGCAAGGGCTCTACCCCCTCTCCTAGTTCATGGTGTGACGTGTTCTTGGCCTCTCGGGAAAGTGGGGAGAATGGAAAGGACCCTATATGAGAATGCTAGGCTTTGTAAAACATTTCAGGTTTTTAAAAATAAGACTCATTTTGTATTGGACTTATAACAGTCCTATGAAATACAAAGCGAGCCGAGAATCAGCGACAGGAAAGGCTCACCAGTAAGAATTACAACAGTCACCGCTTACCTCGTAGCATAGGGCACTGTCCATGATCCTTAAGAAGAGTTAGTAGAAATGCCTTGCCCATCTTGCCCCTGAACCCCTTGAAAGGTACACGACTGCTGTGTTGGTGTTTAGGGGGAGCATCTCACTTACCAGGGACTGACTTCTCCCTTGATCCCTTTGTAGGGATGGAGACCTCCCCCCTGGTGATGAAAAATTCCCTGGGATTGCAACCTCCAAGCCAGACGTTTTGTGTGACACAAAGTCAAGAACTCCCCAAGTCCTGCAGTAGCAGAAACAGCCACATACTTGAGAGTAACCCACCATCTGAACTTGGGGACATTTCAGTGACAGCTCCAGTCCAGAGTGCCAGGCGTCTCCTGGCCCTGCCTCCAGCTCCAAGCCAGGGACAAATAGAGAGTAAGCACGTGGATGATATCAAAACCAAGCTTTCAAAGCCTCTGGATGCCTACCAGATCCCAACAGAGAACCAAGATCCTCCACTACTCCCTTTAGGAATCCCTGATATTCACCAGCCGCTGGCCTGCACCGATCCCCTCAGCCAAGAGGAGCAGCCTGGTTCTGAAAATGCTGATCTGGGAGAGAACAGCCGGAGTCGTCAGGACCTAGGGACACTTGAAAATGGGATTGAACCTAGCAGTGGTCTTGCAGACATTACTACACTGGCGGAGGATATTCACCTTCCCCAGCTCTTTAATCCTTTGAAAGATCTTGATCAATCCCAAGGTCCCAACGTGATCAAAGCTAAAGACACCAGAGCCATTAAGGTGAATCAGGTGCAGGAAAAGCCAAGTGTCATAAAGGTTCCCTCTGATCAACCCAGGAAGAACAAACAGAAAGCCTCTGAGCCTATCAGTGGCGCTCCCAAGGCCAAAATCCAGCCAAAGAATCCAGAGTGCCCGTTAGGGGGAGAAGTGGTTACATGCCACGCTGCAGTCAGTGACAGGGCTCCTGTGAACACGGCCAAGCACTCTCAAGGCAAACCTCAGAAAGCTGCATCCAGAAAGATCAGCAAAACTAAGAGCCACGGGCAGGAAAAGACCAAAAGGACCAGAGGGAGAAACAAGGCTGAGGAGAACAAGCAGTCAGGGAACAAAGTCAAGGCAGAAGAGAAGCCAGCAATCCCCCACACGAAGCGAAAGGAACACCAAACTGAGCTTCTCCAACAGAGCTTTCAAAAGCCTCGAACCTCCCTTGGCGTGCGCATGCTGGAGTCTGTGAAGGTTCTTCATGCGCTGGGGAAGAAGAATGAGACGAAAACTGGGCTCTCTTCCTGTCGGCTCTTGGGAAAGTCAAGCAACCCCAAAGACCCCCAGCCACCCCCAGCTATCCAGCCATGGCGGCATACCCCACGTGAGGGGAAGGGTCCTGAGAAAACGCAAGTCCAAGCCCAGAAACCAGACAGCAGTGCTGAAACAGAGTGTCCGTCTCCAGCCCAGTATGAGCGGCCTCCTCCTGGGAAGGTCAAGTTGATACCTCTGCCTTTTTCTGCCTGGGACAAGCCTCAAGCTCGACCCGCTCCTCGGAGGCCACAGTCTCTGGCCTCACATCGGCCTGCTGGGGCTTACCGTGCCCAGCCTGGTTCTACTGACTCAGCTCAACCTGCTGCAGCCAATTCATCCCAGCCAGCTCCTGCCTCTTTGCCAGGCCCCGCCAAACCAGCTCAGCCAACTGTGACCAACCCAACCCAACCGGCTTGGCCCAACCATACCCAGCCTCGTGTCCCTCAGTCTGCTGCTCCTAGGCCTGCACCCTCCAAAACTTCATCTGGCGCTCCTCTCCAGCGGGAGCCTGTTCCCCCTGCTGTGAATAAGCGCCAGTCCCCACCCAAGCTCCAAACCCACTTTCTACTCCAAGACTTCAGCAAGCAACGAGTTCCATGGAGGGAACCCAACGTGCCTGAGCCAGTCATGTCAAAGCCCATCGAACAAGAGCAGAGGCCAGAGCGAGAGGCCATGAAGAGGCGGGCTCAACAACAACGGGAGAATGCTGCCAGATACACCTCTTCGGGCAAGCTGCAATTTTTCACCGAGAGGGAAAACGAAATGGAAATTGCCGACTACTACGGATACGTCAAGTGAGAGCTGCTAGGATTCTTGGTGCCACCTTGGCTACCAGCTGTTCTTCCATACACAGGTAAGACAGGTATAGAACTGAATAAGTAAATGGAATACAATTAATAGACGAGTAACAAACCTTTCGAATTTTCAGATGCTGCTAACTGGGGCGTGAGAAAGGAAGGACTGAAAGTTGGATGGGAGAATGAAGGAAAGGGGTAAAAACTGAGCAAAGAGGAAGGAACTTGGCCCAGGGCTAGGAAGGCCAAAAGAGACGTATGGATTTAGGAAAGGAAGCAGGAGCGAGGATGAAATGGCAGAAGTAAAAAGCAGGGTCAGAGGTCTGGGTTGAAAGAACACAATTGGAGTAGAGTTGAAGGTGACAGAAGATGAGTCTAGGTTTACTAGGAGAAATAGAAAAAGTCTCTCGGGGACGCTGGCCTTAAGTCTCACAACCACCAGATAGGTATTTCAGAAAACAAGAGGTTCAGGACACATCTCTGAAAGGTCTGAGTTGCCTTATTCAGGTGTGACTGTAGTGGGGGAATAGGGAAATCTACCAGAGAAGTGGCTAGGGCTCAGAGTTATCCTAGGGGCAGCTGACGACAGGGGCAGAGCCAAGGGAACTGCTGGATCAGGAGGCCCACGAACAAAGCAGGGGCATAGCCGCCTGTCACTTCCCTGCCAGGAAGGAAGCCAGGTATATTACTGTAACCAAGGCACACTGGGGTCTTTACTGTATGGAGAACTTGGCTCCTGCCCGCAATCCTACGGCTCGGCGTCACACACAGGAAGTAGGGCCTCTGGGCAACCAGAAATGGGAATGGGACTGAAGGAGATTCAGCCCACAAATATCCGACCACCAGCTTCCACCTCTGCAGTCTGCCACCCTGTGTCTGCTCAACGCATCACAGAAACAAGTTTTCAAGGTGAGTATACAGACGGCAGAGAAAAGTTGAACAATGAGGTCAGCATTCAAAAATGGGGTCAAATCGACAGCTGGGAAGGGGTGTAGAGACAGGTAGAATTTAGATCCTGAGCCTTTAATAACCACTACCTTCTCTCAGTGCTCTCTGTTTTTAGACTCTATATGAGAACACCTAGGGCTTCCCTGGTGGCGCCTGCCAATGCAGGGGACACGGGTTCGAGCCCTGGTCTGCGAAGATCCCACATGCCGTGCAGCAACTAAGCGCATGTGCCACGACGACGGAGCCTGCATTCTAGAGCCCGTGAGCCTCAACTACCGAAGCCCACGTGCCTACAGCCCATGCTCCGCAACAAGAGAAGCCACCGCGATGAGATGCCCGCACACCGCAACCGAGAGTAGCCCCCGCTAGCCGCCAACTAGAGAAAGCCCGTGCACAGCAATGAGAGACCCAGTGCAGCCAAAAACATAAATACGTAGAATAAATAAGTTCAAACAGTAAATAAATACATAAACATAAATTACAAAAAAAAAGAACACCTAATGCAGGTGGGAAGGTGGGAGGGCCACCGTAGAGGTCATCTATGCTACATGTACAAGAACCCCGAGAGCACACCAATCGGTACCACACTTTTCACTGCTGTAGCCGATCATTCCCCCTGTACTGCCACACTGTAGCACTCCCTTCCCTCATCTACTGCTATAGTCTCTTCGGAAGGTGTTTCCGAACTCTTGTTATGAGAGTGCCAGTTGAACTGTCCTCACTTCCTTCATTTATACCAGGATTGAAGACCTTGTGGTCCGAGATCCTGTCCAGAGAGCAAGCAGGCTAAGACTCTGTCTTTGTTGATGTATTTCATCAGAAAGGGCTCTACCCCCTCTCCTAGTTCATGGTGTGAAGTGTTCTTGGCCTCTCGGGAAAGTGGGGAGAATGGAAAGGACCCTATATGAGAATGCTAGGCTCTGTAAAACATTTCAGGTTTTTAAAAATAAGACTCATTTTGTATTGGACTGACAACAGTCCTATGAAATACAAAGAAGGCCGAGAATCAGTGACAGGAAAGGATCACCAGTAAGAACTACAGCAGTCACCGCTTACCTCGTAGCATAGGGCACTGTCCGTGATCCTTAAGAAGAGTTAGTAGAAATGCCTTGCCCATCTTGCCCCTGAACCCCTTGAAAGGTACACGACTGCTGTGTTGGTGTTTAGGGGGAGCATCTCACTTACCAGGGACTGACTTCTCCCTTGATTCCTCTGTAGTGATGGAGACTTCCCCGCTGATGAAAAATTCCCTGGGATTGCAACCTCCAAGCCAGACAGCTTTCCTATGGAATGACAGAGAACTTGTCAAGGTGAAACACCAGTCTGCGGGAGAAAGGGAGGAAGAGAATGATGGAAATCGTTTCTGGGAAACTATTTTTACATTATGTGTTGTTTGTTCCCGGTAAATAAACTGAAATCTTCTTAACAGTACAACAAAATCTAAACCACTAAAGCCAACAATACAGGAGTATAACGTTCGAAAAAAATTTCTTTGGCTGCGCAGCATGTGGGATCTTAGCTCCCCAACCAGGGATTGAACCCACGCCTGCTGCATTGGAAGCGCAGAGTCTTCACCACGGGACCACCGGGGAAGTCCCAGGACTATCACTTTTAAAGGAGAAGGTACAAACCCCTCGGTTCTATGAACTGGAGATTTTTAGTAAGAAGTCAATATATTTGTTGTTAGGCACATTTTATGTTAGGCTGTCTCCCTGCACAGGATGCAGGCGCCTTGAGAATGGAAGTCATATCCCTCTATAGTACGTCCCTCTTCTTTCTGCTTTGCAGTTTGCTGCTCCACTTGTTCAACCCCACCTAGTAATAACCTATACTTCCCTTGTTCCTGTTTTCCCATCTGGAAAACAGACAAAAGGCAACCAAACAACGCAAAGGTCTCAACAAATAAGGGATATCCAAAACCAGAGATGGCCAGAACTTCTGTACCCCTGATGAAATAGTCCTCATACAAAACCTGATAATCAAATTCCTTAATGCTAGGAATCACAGTGAAAAATAGTATCTGAACTGACTTCTGTCAGATGAGTGAGAACTAAGGTTAATTCAGTGTATCTGAAGCATAGAAAGTGAGGGCAAAAGTGGCACAAGATGGGGCTAGAGAAGCAGAGAGGATTCTAGACCACGCAGAGTCTTAAAGGCCAACAGTGTGTTTTCTATTCTCAAAACAATGTTTGTGAGCGATGTTTATGAGCAACGTTCCAACTTGCTTTGAAGGTTTCTTGTGTGAAGAGTGGATTGGAAGGAAACAAGATATATGGACACTAGTTAGGACCTAATCGCAACAGACAGGCAAGTTCAGTATTAGGAAGTTGAGGAAGAGCTGGCTGACAGATTCCAAAGAAATTCAGGAGATGAACTGAAGCGGGCTTAATGGGGTAGGAGATGGAGGAAAGGAAGGTCTTAGGGAATTCAAGGGTTTACTGCACACATGAGCAAAGTCTCAAAATTAATCATTTGAACGTACAGAGGCGGATCTCCCAAATGACACCGGTTAGGAAGCAACGGTACGCCCTTTAGAATTCCTAGAGACAACACAAATCAACTGTTTCGATGGAAAATTCGGCGGGACTCTTGATTTCCATGGGAATACAGAGAAAAGAGACACTGATCTGGCTTGCAGGTATATTTAGGAAGCTGTTAGCCGGACATCACCTACTAGTATCATGTAAGTAGGCCGTCCGAAGTAGGAAGCTTAGGGGAAAAACCTGGAGGAAAACTTAAAAGCTTAAGCCACACCTCTACACTACACCACCTTTCACAATTTCTTCTCAGATAAGCATCATCCCCATCAGTGAAGAAACTCGTACCTCATAATAGGAAAAACAGGCCTAAAGATTCAATGTGTGTCTTGGGAGGTCCCATCTATGCGATATCTTCCTGGGACCAGAAAAGGCCCCAGGAAGATCCATCTCTGCACCCCTGAAAGCTTACCACCAAGGAAAATGACTAGGTCCATAGATTTCCTCCCTCAAACCAGCTTACCTCACACATAGATCATTAGCAACTCCGCCCTTACTCACATTATCACAGTCACAAGAGTGGTTAGGGAGAAAAGCACTAACCAGGGGAACTAAAACAGAGGCAATCCAGGCCAAGCTGGGCTGGTGGCAGATATCTTGCTCCTTACGCTCGGGTGCATAATGCGACTCACCACAGTGCCTTTTTCACAGACCCTTTTGAACGTTTCTCCACAGAATCCAACAGCTCAAGTTAGTTCATGACGCTTCAAGGTCAACAATCGTCAAGAGAAAAACATGCAATATGTCTTACAATGTTGGATTCCTTACAAACAGGACAAGGAGATAACCATGTAGACAAAACCAGAGCATTTGAAAACATCTGTATTCTACAAACACACCAGTGAATGCTATAAATAAGGTACTATGACATAAAACAAAATGAAAACTAGATGTGAGACTCTTCTCTTCAGTGTACAGACTTCATGGCAGTTGCTGCACACTATCTAGCTACTTAGATCTTTAACTCTCTGTTCTGTTAATACCAAATGAGGCCCAAGTGTGTCAACCTGTTTCCCACAGAAACCAAAAAGTCTACATGCATCTCTTTTCTCCTGTGCCCTTTCACCTTACCTGCTCCCAATTCTCCACCAACGTCCTCCTCTTTCTCTAATTATTCTCCTCTTCATTTTGCTTGGCCTTGCCCCCAAGCATGCAAGACAGAGAGTCCTAGAGGTCCAAGATTCTAGAGTGGCTGTTTGCAAGGCGGAGGAGATTACAGTAACTGCCACACTGTATATACTTCTGTGCAAAGAAAAAGGGACAGTGTTCAGAATGTCTCTCACATATAACAAGAGCTGGAGATGGCAGGATACCTGTGTGGCCCAAGGAACTAGAGCTAGCAAATTATGGGCCAAACAATTGCAACCAAAGGCTGGAAGAGGAAAGGTCTGCAACCAGCTCTGTCTCCTAGCTCTCTGGTATTTGCTGCCAACGGGCAGAGTCTATTTCGTGAAGCATCAAGCACTGAAAAGAAGACTCCTGCTGCTGGAAGGTGACAGGAAGTAACGTCCAATGCAAGATCAAGGCTTGTCCTCGAAGCAATGCCCATAATGGAAGAAAAAAAAAAAAGAGAAAGCGGAAGAGAAATGTTAAGTCGCAAGTCCAACCTGGCCCCCAGCCTAGCCCAGCCCAAGGAAGGTAGGAGTCAAGGAGAAGAAACTAAAAGAGAAGAGCCTTGGACCACAACATTCTCCACAAGGTACACTCAAGAAACTTCACCCTACTCTTGAACCAAGTTACAAAGAGAGCTTCTTAATCCCTACTTTGGCTCCTTAAAAGCTGCTATCAGTTCACTCATTAGACACATCTGATTTCAGAACAACTGTAATAGTTCAAACTAGATGGCTCTTTCCTTCCTAAGGATTATTAATTAAATAAGATCTATATAGCTCTAAGTATATGATACATAAAATAGAATACTCTGTAGAATATAAGTAACTCTTAGTTCAGTGTATTAATGAACGTCTGTAAGAAATGTTGCAATGATTTCCCTAATGGAAGAGCCTGGGGGAGGTAAATCTGTCTTCTAGGATTTCCTCCTCCCCAAAGCTCAGAAACTCAGGTGTTGTTTTAGCTCTCCTACACTCTCTTCACCCAAGCCCGCCTTCCTGTTGGGGATCGGACCTCCCTATTGGCTCTCTCATACCTTTCAACTGCCTGCTTTGTGACATCACTCTCCTCCCAAACCTACTACCACTTGGTAGAGCCTTGGGGTTTCCGTGGAGCTGTTTGGACCAGTAACCAGTGACCTCTGTACTGGACACGTGCGCCGTTCAGCTGCAGCCACTCAGACATCCTCTAGTGTTGTCTCCTCATCCCTTGTACCTGCAGTGGATGCTTCCTCTTCTCTGACCATGTCAGGTAAGAAAAGAAACTTTGGAAAGTTTTGCGTTCGATTTCTTTTGCCCCTAAATTGAGTAGGAGATTCAAAATAGCATGGAATAATGAGGGAAAGTATTGAACTACACGTCTGGAGACCTAATTTCACTTTTGACTTTGACGTTTACTATCTGTGTGACTTTGGACAAATCACTGGCTGTCTCACAAAGCCTGTTGCTTTCCTTAACTGTTACGTTAGGATACCACATTGGGTTGATCACTCTGATCCCCTTCTTTTCCAGTATTGAGCCTTAAAGGGTACCCATGTAGAAAACGAAATCAGACACTTCTCAAGAGTGTTTCAACAGAAACACAGAAAAGCCAGGGGACATAGAAAACTAGCAATATATACCAAGATGTTTCATCTCTAATGGTCTCCCTCCACTAGGATTTCGACTAGTTGAAAAGAGAGAATAGGGAGAGAGGATGGAGAGTACTGGGCTCTACAGGGAGGCACAGAGTCGAGCGTAAGGAAGTTTAGGACGGTTTTCATTAGCACAGGCCAACAGGCACCAAGAGATGGGAGAAAATGTAAGAATGAAGAGGGAAAGCATAGAGGAGCTCTCAAGAAAAACGGAGTTTGCAATGGAATGCTGATGGGAACCAAAGATTTTCAATTAAAGCAGAAACAGCACAGAGGGAAACCTGCTCAGAGCAGGGCAAAACCAAGTTGATGGTAGCAAACCCTTACATTAACAGACTTAAGAAGGAAAGTAAGGCCAGAACAGGGGATCACCGGGAAAGGCAGCTTATCAGAAAAGTCATACTCCGTTTTCTTTCTTTTATTGCCTCTCTGAATACAGTTGGCCACTTGACAGTTTTGAATATAAACATTTTAGAAATACGTTTTAGAAATGATGCCTCCTATAAACAAGCAACCACAGTGGTTATCTAGGGGGCTGCTTTTCAGTGTTTTATTCTTTCTAATTTTTAAACTAGGTAGACATTTCACCAATTCAACATTTTAAGTGATATCTTCTAAATTGAATCAGAAGGACTATTTTCCTTGGTGTGATATGTAGGTTCTAAGGCAAGGCTGCTTTTCATTTTTACAGTTATTTCCTTCCTAACACAGAGAGCACACTGATCAACAGCCATCGTTCGCTTGTAGATCTTAGCTACCGAAGAAGAAGAAGAAGAAGAAAAAGTCAAGCCCCACATCTCTAATTCCCCCCACTTAGGGAATTCCCTGGCGGTCCAGTGCTTAGGACTCGGTGCTTTCACGGCCAGGGCCACGCGGCGCGGCCAAAGAAACAAAACAAACAAACATCCACGTTTATCGAAAACCATATTGTGGAGTCCTGTGGATTTTCTTACATTTGAAAATCTTTTTTAATTGGATTCTAGGCATGATGGTTTTTTGAGGTTTTGGGATGCCATCTTCTTGGATGCTGAAGATGATTCTAATCTAAGTTCTAGGATAAATCCAAAAACCTTCCTGATACATTTTAAGCTTCCTTTCTGCTTATTATATAAGCTATATTCATTGAAATATATATTTCTCCTAGGCTTAATACCTCTTACTTGCTGGGTAAAAATATGAAGGAGCACAATAATGAAACTCTTTTACACTTATTATTTTGCTGTCTGCTTCGTACCGGTTTTCATTGAAATACTTGTCTATATGTGTTGTGGCTACCTATACATGCACATTTATTGCATTCTGTTGCTTGTTATGCATTTTTTACTGACATACCTTCTCTGTCTGTATGCATTGGCTAGGAATTCATTCACCTCTATCACCTCCATCGTGTCTTCTGGTTAATAGTATTCACTAAAATAGAGTGGGCAAAATTCACTTTCATAATATTGCATGGATGGTACAGAATGCCATTTGTTAGTAAATTCATTAGGCTTCGATACTTGCCACATACCCCAGTTTTCATTAATATCTATGGATTTCTTTTTCGTTAACGTAATATGCTTGTCATGATTTTTCTTTGTCTTTCTAGAACTTATTGTATCTTCCTCCATATAAATCATACGCAATAGATCAGCTTATTCATCTATTAATTATTACTGCTATTATTATTGGTGGTGGTGTTATAACCACTTTACAGGTGAGGAATCTGAAGTAATCAGATAACTCTTCCCTTTCCAAAAGCACTTAAGAAATCCACTTTCGGGTAATCATTTTGAGGTAGGATGAGAAACCAGGCTTGAAGAGGGCAAAAATGACTCTTTCAATTCACCAGTTGGACTGAGCTGTACGTCACCTCTAGGTAATAGCGTGGGAACTGCACAAGCAAAGGGAGACACTGAAGACGACCATGGTAACAGCCGTACTGTTTTCTAATGGACAAAAAAAATGCCTATATTATAAGTTCTATTTCTCCTGCTTTCTGGCAGTATCATGCTCAGAGTGGAGTCCTGGCAAGGAAGTCAGGATACTTAGGTTCTGAAACCTGGTAATGATACTAACATAATGAGAGAACTTGAACAAGTCAACCCGACCTCTCTGAGCCTCAGTTTCCTTACTCACGAAATGAGACTGAGAACATCGAAGTTCTCTAAGGGCCTCCTAGTTCTAAAATGCTTCCAGTCTAGGAAATAGCATAGAAGTCAATACGAGTGCAGGCTGAAGGGAAAGACAGGGCAGGGAGAAGGTTGCTTCCAGCCTAGAGAACAATCTCTGAACCACACCACTTGGCTCTTCTGCCCGTCTGTGCCCAAGATGGGAGCACAGGCAGTTAATAGAGAAGAGTGGAAAACTGCTCAGTCCTTACAGCCATCATTAACTGTCTGATTTTGGGTTTCTCAGGAAGTAGTGATAGTAGAGGTGTCCTGATAGCAAGAACCTTCAGATGATGCCGTTCCTCAAACGTAGTGAGAATTTCTCAACCTCCCTGAGTTTTTCATGACCCTCTTGTTCTTACAGAAAATTTCCAACATCCATCTCTACTTGGAACTCTAAATTCTCTGCAGCATTCTCCTCCTGTGGTGAGCAATGCAACTTCCCTAACACGAAGTGTCTGCAACTTCTCCAGAGTCTCTGCCCCTGCCGTCAGTTCGGCATCGGCTACTGGTACCCCTTTCCAGACACTCATGGGTAGTGCCTACCTTTACCAACATTCTAGCACGACTATGTTATCTGGAGTTACTGACCACAGCCAGATCTCCACTTCAGCTGCTTCCTATCCAGGTGTTCTTGAGTGGGACATCACAGCAAGCACTGAAAAGAATTCTTCTTCACTCGGAGACTTTACTCTGGCACTCACTGACCGCCACACAGCTGCCTCCTCCATGTTTCTGGCAGCCCAGTATGATAAAACTTCAGACGCCAAGAACATGGTCCCTCTACATCCATCGCTTTCTGCCAGCCTTGCTCAGGGAACACCATCTCAGATTCCAAATCAGGGGCAGAGCCGCCTGCCACTTCCCTGCCAGGAAGGAAGCCAGGTATATTACTATAACCAAGGCACACTGGGGTCTTTACTGTATGGAGAACTTGGCTCCTGCCCGCAATCCTACGGCTCGGCGTCATACACAGGAAGTCGGGCCTCTGGGCAACCAGAAATGGGAATGGGACTGAAGGAGATTCAGCCCACAAATATCCGACCACCAGCTTCCACCTCTGCAGTCTGCCACCCTGTGTCTGCTCAACGCATCACAGAAACAAGTTTTCAAGGTGAGTATAACAAACGCCAGAGAAAGTTGAAGAATGAGGTCGGCACTCAAAAATGGGGTCAAATCGACAGCTGGGAAGGGGTGTAGAGGCAGGTAGAATTTAGATCCTGAGCCTTTAATAACCACTACCTTCGCTCAGTGCCCTCTGTTTTTAGACTCTCTATGAGAACACCTAGGGCTTCCCTGGTGGCGCCATGGTTAAGAATCCGCCTGCCAATGCAATGCGGGGGACACGGGTTCGAGCCCTGGTCTGCGAAGATCCCACATGCCGTGCAGCAACTAAGCGCATGTGCCACAACGACGGAGCCTGCATTCTAGAGCCCGTGAGCCTCAACTACCGAAGCCCACGTGCCTACAGCCCATGCTCCGCAACAAAGAGAAGCCACCGCGATGAGAAGCCCGCACACCGCAACCAAGAGTAGCCCCCGCTAGCCGCCAACTAGAGAAAGCCCGTGCACAGCAATGAGAGACCCAGTGCAGCCAAAAAAATAAATACGTAGAATAAATAAGTTCAAACAGTAAATAAATACATAAACATAAATTACAAAAAAAAGAACACCTAATGCAGGTGGGAAGGTGGGAGGGCCACTGTAGAGGTCATCTATGCTACATGTACAAGAACCCCGAGAGCACACCAATCGGTACCACACTTTTCACTGCTGTAGCCGATCGTTCCCCCTGTACTGCCACACTGTAGCACTCCCTTCCCTCATCTACTGCTATAGTCTCTTCGGAAGGTGTTTCAGAACTCTTGTTATGAGAGTGCCAGTTGAACTGTCCTCACTTCCTTCATTTATACCAGGATTGAAGACCTTGTGGTCCGAGATCCTGTCCAGAGAGCAAGCAGGCTAAGACTCTGTCTTTGTTGATGTATTTCATCAGCAAGGGCTCTACCCCCTCTCCTAGTTCATGGTGTGACGTGTTCTTGGCCTCTCGGGAAAGTGGGGAGAATGGAAAGGACCCTATATGAGAATGCTAGGCTTTGTAAAACATTTCAGGTTTTTAAAAATAAGACTCATTTTGTATTGGACTTATAAACAGTCCTATGAAATACAAAGCGAGCCGAGAATCAGCGACAGGAAAGGCTCACCAGTAAGAATTACAACAGTCACCGCTTACCTCGTAGCATAGGGCACTGTCCATGATCCTTAAGAAGAGTTAGTAGAAATGCCTTGCCCATCTTGCCCCTGAACCCCTTGAAAGGTACACGACTGCTGTGTTGGTGTTTAGGGGGAGCATCTCACTTACCAGGGACTGACTTCTCCCTTGATCCCTTTGTAGGGATGGAGACCTCCCCCCTGGTGATGAAAAATTCCCTGGGATTGCAACCTCCAAGCCAGACGTTTTGTGTGACACAAAGTCAAGAACTCCCCAAGTCCTGCAGTAGCAGAAACAGCCACATACTTGAGAGTAACCCACCATCTGAACTTGGGGACATTTCAGTGACAGCTCCAGTCCAGAGTGCCAGGCGTCTCCTGGCCCTGCCTCCAGCTCCAAGCCAGGGACAAATAGAGAGTAAGCACGTGGATGATATCAAAACCAAGCTTTCAAAGCCTCTGGATGCCTACCAGATCCCAACAGAGAACCAAGATCCTCCACTACTCCCTTTAGGAATCCCTGATATTCACCAGCCGCTGGCCTGCACCGATCCCCTCAGCCAAGAGGAGCAGCCTGGTTCTGAAAATGCTGATCTGGGAGAGAACAGCCGGAGTCGTCAGGACCTAGGGACACTTGAAAATGGGATTGAACCTAGCAGTGGTCTTGCAGACATTACTACACTGGCGGAGGATATTCACCTTCCCCAGCTCTTTAATCCTTTGAAAGATCTTGATCAATCCCAAGGTCCCAACGTGATCAAAGCTAAAGACACCAGAGCCATTAAGGTGAATCAGGTGCAGGAAAAGCCAAGTGTCATAAAGGTTCCCTCTGATCAACCCAGGAAGAACAAACAGAAAGCCTCTGAGCCTATCAGTGGCGCTCCCAAGGCCAAAATCCAGCCAAAGAATCCAGAGTGCCCGTTAGGGGGAGAAGTGGTTACATGCCACGCTGCAGTCAGTGACAGGGCTCCTGTGAACACGGCCAAGCACTCTCAAGGCAAACCTCAGAAAGCTGCATCCAGAAAGATCAGCAAAACTAAGAGCCACGGGCAGGAAAAGACCAAAAGGACCAGAGGGAGAAACAAGGCTGAGGAGAACAAGCAGTCAGGGAACAAAGTCAAGGCAGAAGAGAAGCCAGCAATCCCCCACACGAAGCGAAAGGAACACCAAACTGAGCTTCTCCAACAGAGCTTTCAAAAGCCTCGAACCTCCCTTGGCGTGCGCATGCTGGAGTCTGTGAAGGTTCTTCATGCGCTGGGGAAGAAGAATGAGACGAAAACTGGGCTCTCTTCCTGTCGGCTCTTGGGAAAGTCAAGCAACCCCAAAGACCCCCAGCCACCCCCAGCTATCCAGCCATGGCGGCATACCCCACGTGAGGGGAAGGGTCCTGAGAAAACGCAAGTCCAAGCCCAGAAACCAGACAGCAGTGCTGAAACAGAGTGTCCATCTCCAGCCCAGTATGAGCGGCCTCCTCCTGGGAAGGTCAAGTTGATACCTCTGCCTTTTTCTGCCTGGGACAAGCCTCAAGCTCGACCCGCTCCTCGGAGGCCACAGTCTCTGGCCTCACATCGGCCTGCTGGGGCTTACCGTGCCCAGCCTGGTTCTACTGACTCAGCTCAACCTGCTGCAGCCAATTCATCCCAGCCAGCTCCTGCCTCTTTGCCAGGCCCCGCCAAACCAGCTCAGCCAACTGTGACCAACCCAACCCAACCGGCTTGGCCCAACCATACCCAGCCTCGTGTCCCTCAGTCTGCTGCTCCTAGGCCTGCACCCTCCAAAACTTCATCTGGCGCTCCTCTCCAGCGGGAGCCTGTTCCCCCTGCTGTGAATAAGCGCCAGTCCCCACCCAAGCTCCAAACCCACTTTCTACTCCAAGACTTCAGCAAGCAACGAGTTCCATGGAGGGAACCCAACGTGCCTGAGCCAGTCATGTCAAAGCCCATCGAACAAGAGCAGAGGCCAGAGCGAGAGGCCATGAAGAGGCGGGCTCAACAACAACGGGAGAATGCTGCCAGATACACCTCTTCGGGCAAGCTGCAATTTTTCACCGAGAGGGAAAACGAAATGGAAATTGCCGACTACTACGGATACGTCAAGTGAGAGCTGCTAGGATTCTTGGTGCCACCTTGGCTACCAGCTGTTCTTCCATACACAGGTAAGACAGGTATAGAACTGAATAAGTAAATGGAATACAATTAATAGACGAGTAACAAACCTTTCGAATTTTCAGATGCTGCTAACTGGGGCGTGAGAAAGGAAGGACTGAAAGTTGGATGGGAGAATGAAGGAAAGGGGTAAAAACTGAGCAAAGAGGAAGGAACTTGGCCCAGGGCTAGGAAGGCCAAAAGAGACGTATGGATTTAGGAAAGGAAGCAGGAGCGAGGATGAAATGGCAGAAGTAAAAAGCAGGGTCAGAGGTCTGGGTTGAAAGAACACAATTGGAGTAGAGTTGAAGGTGACAGAAGATGAGTCTAGGTTTACTAGGAGAAATAGAAAAAGTCTCTCGGGGACGCTGGCCTTAAGTCTCACAACCACCAGATAGGTATTTCAGAAAACAAGAGGTTCAGGACACATCTCTGAAAGGTCTGAGTTGCCTTATTCAGGTGTGACTGTAGTGGGGGAATAGGGAAATCTACCAGAGAAGTGGCTAGGGCTCAGAGTTATCCTAGGGGCAGCTGACGACAGGGGCAGAGCCAAGGGAACTGCTGGATCAGGAGGCCCACGAACAAAGCAGGGGCATAGCCGCCTGTCACTTCCCTGCCAGGAAGGAAGCCAGGTATATTACTGTAACCAAGGCACACTGGGGTCTTTACTGTATGGAGAACTTGGCTCCTGCCCGCAATCCTACGGCTCGGCGTCACACACAGGAAGTAGGGCCTCTGGGCAACCAGAAATGGGAATGGGACTGAAGGAGATTCAGCCCACAAATATCCGACCACCAGCTTCCACCTCTGCAGTCTGCCACCCTGTGTCTGCTCAACGCATCACAGAAACAAGTTTTCAAGGTGAGTATACAGACGGCAGAGAAAAGTTGAACAATGAGGTCGGCATTCAAAAATGGGGTCAAATCGACAGCTGGGAAGGGGTGTAGAGACAGGTAGAATTTAGATCCTGAGCCTTTAATAACCACTACCTTCTCTCAGTGCTCTCTGTTTTTAGACTCTATATGAGAACACCTAGGGCTTCCCTGGTGGCGCCTGCCAATGCAGGGGACACGGGTTCGAGCCCTGGTCTGCGAAGATCCCACATGCCGTGCAGCAACTAAGCGCATGTGCCACGACGACGGAGCCTGCATTCTAGAGCCCGTGAGCCTCAACTACCGAAGCCCACGTGCCTACAGCCCATGCTCCGCAACAAGAGAAGCCACCGCGATGAGATGCCCGCACACCGCAACCGAGAGTAGCCCCCGCTAGCTGCCAACTAGAGAAAGCCCGTGCACAGCAATGAGAGACCCAGTGCAGCCAAAAACATAAATACGTAGAATAAATAAGTTCAAACAGTAAATAAATACATAAACATAAATTACAAAAAAAAAGAACACCTAATGCAGGTGGGAAGGTGGGAGGGCCACCGTAGAGGTCATCTATGCTACATGTACAAGAACCCCGAGAGCACACCAATCGGTACCACACTTTTCACTGCTGTAGCCGATCGTTCCCCCTGTACTGCCACACTGTAGCACTCCCTTCCCTCATCTACTGCTATAGTCTCTTCGGAAGGTGTTTCCGAACTCTTGTTATCAGAGTGCCAGTTGAACTGTCCTCACTTCCTTCATTTATACCAGGATTGAAGACCTTGTGGTCCGAGATCCTGTCCAGAGAGCAAGCAGGCTAAGACTCTGTCTTTGTTGATGTATTTCATCAGAAAGGGCTCTACCCCCTCTCCTAGTTCATGGTGTGAAGTGTTCTTGGCCTCTCGGGAAAGTGGGGAGAATGGAAAGGACCCTATATGAGAATGCTAGGCTCTGTAAAACATTTCAGGTTTTTAAAAATAAGACTCATTTTGTATTGGACTGACAACAGTCCTATGAAATACAAAGAAGGCCGAGAATCAGTGACAGGAAAGGATCACCAGTAAGAACTACAACAGTCACCGCTTACCTCGTAGCATAGGGCACTGTCCGTGATCCTTAAGAAGAGTTAGTAGAAATGCCTTGCCCATCTTGCCCCTGAACCCCTTGAAAGGTACACGACTGCTGTGTTGGTGTTTAGGGGGAGCATCTCACTTACCAGGGACTGACTTCTCCCTTGATTCCTCTGTAGTGATGGAGACTTCCCCGCTGATGAAAAATTCCCTGGGATTGCAACCTCCAAGCCAGACAGCTTTCCTATGGAATGACAGAGAACTTGTCAAGGTGAAACACCAGTCTGCGGGAGAAAGGGAAGAAGAGAATGATGGAAATCGTTTCTGGGAAACTATTTTTACATTATGTGTTGTTTGTTCCCGGTAAATAAACTGAAATCTTCTTAACAGTACAACAAAATCTAAACCACTAAAGCCAACAATACAGGAGTATAACGTTCGACAAAAATTTCTTTGGCTGCGCAGCATGTGGGATCTTAGCTCCCCAACCAGGGATTGAACCCACGCCTGCTGCATTGGAAGCGCAGAGTCTTCACCACGGGACCACCGGGGAAGTCCCAGGACTATCACTTTTAAAGGAGAAGGTACAAACCCCTCGGTTCTATGAACTGGAGATTTTTAGTAAGAAGTCAATATATTTGTTGTTAGGCACATTTTATGTTAGGCTGTCTCCCTGCACAGGATGCAGGCGCCTTGAGAATGGAAGTCATATCCCTCTATAGTACGTCCCTCTTCTTTCTGCTTTGCAGTTTGCTGCTCCACTTGTTCAACCCCACCTAGTAATAACCTATACTTCCCTTGTTCCTGTTTTCCCATCTGGAAAACAGACAAAAGGCAACCAAACAACGCAAAGGTCTCAACAAATAAGGGATATCCAAAACCAGAGATGGCCAGAACTTCTGTACCCCTGATGAAATAGTCCTCATACAAAACCTGATAATCAAATTCCTTAATGCTAGGAATCACAGTGAAAAATAGTATCTGAACTGACTTCTGTCAGATGAGTGAGAACTAAGGTTAATTCAGTGTATCTGAAGCATAGAAAGTGAGGGCAAAAGTGGCACAAGATGGGGCTAGAGAAGCAGAGAGGATTCTAGACCACGCAGAGTCTTAAAGGCCAACAGTGTGTTTTCTATTCTCAAAACAATGTTTGTGAGCGATGTTTATGAGCAACGTTCCAACTTGCTTTGAAGGTTTCTTGTGTGAAGAGTGGATTGGAAGGAAACAAGATATATGGACACCAGTTAGGACCTAATCGCAACAGACAGGCAAGTTCAGTATTAGGAAGTTGAGGAAGAGCTGGCTGACAGATTCCAAAGAAATTCAGGAGATGAACTGAAGCGGGCTTAATGGGGTAGGAGATGGAGGAAAGGAAGGTCTTAGGGAATTCAAGGGTTTACTGCACACATGAGCAAAGTCTCAAAATTAATCATTTGAACGTACAGAGGCGGATCTCCCAAATGACACCGGTTAGGAAGCAACGGTACGCCCTTTAGAATTCCTAGAGACAACACAAATCAACTGTTTCGATGGAAAATTCGGCGGGACTCTTGATTTCCATGGGAATACAGAGAAAAGAGACACTGATCTGGCTTGCAGGTATATTTAGGAAGTTGTTAGCCGGACATCACCTACTAGTATCATGTAAGTAGGCCGTCCGAAGTAGGAAGCTTAGGGGAAAAACCTGGAGGAAAACTTAAAAGCTTAAGCCACACCTCTACACTACACCACCTTTCACAATTTCTTCTCAGATAAGCATCATCCCCATCAGTGAAGAAACTCGTTCGTACCTCATAATAGGAAAAACAGGCCTAAAGATTCAATGTGTGTCTTGGGAGGTCCCATCTATGCGATATCTTCCTGGGACCAGAAAAGGCCCCAGGAAGATCCATCTCTGCACCCCTGAAAGCTTACCACCAAGGAAAATGACTAGGTCCATAGATTTCCTCCCTCAAACCAGCTTACCTCACACATAGATCATTAGCAACTCCGCCCTTACTCACATTATCACAGTCACAAGAGTGGTTAGGGAGAAAAGCACTAACCAGGGGAACTAAAACAGAGGCAATCCAGGCCAAGCTGGGCTGGTGGCAGATATCTTGCTCCTTACGCTCGGGTGCATAATGCGACTCACCACAGTGCCTTTTTCACAGACCCTTTTGAACGTTTCTCCACAGAATCCAACAGCTCAAGTTAGTTCATGACGCTTCAAGGTCAACAATCGTCAAGAGAAAAACATGCAATATGTCTTACAATGTTGGATTCCTTACAAACAGGACAAGGAGATAACCATGTAGACAAAACCAGAGCATTTGAAAACATCTGTATTCTACAAACACACCAGTGAATGCTATAAATAAGGTACTATGACATAAAACAAAATGAAAACTAGATGTGAGACTCTTCTCTTCAGTGTACAGACTTCATGGCAGTTGCTGCACACTATCTAGCTACTTAGATCTTTAACTCTCTGTTCTGTTAATACCAAATGAGGCCCAAGTGTGTCAACCTGTTTCCCACAGAAACCAAAAAGTCTACATGCATCTCTTTTCTCCTGTGCCCTTTCACCTTACCTGCTCCCAATTCTCCACCAACGTCCTCCTCTTTCTCTAATTATTCTCCTCTTCATTTTGCTTGGCCTTGCCCCCAAGCATGCAAGACAGAGAGTCCTAGAGGTCCAAGATTCTAGAGTGGCTGTTTGCAAGGCGGAGGAGATTACAGTAACTGCCACACTGTATATACTTCTGTGCAAAGAAAAAGGGACAGTGTTCAGAATGTCTCTCACATATAACAAGAGCTGGAGATGGCAGGATACCTGTGTGGCCCAAGGAACTAGAGCTAGCAAATTATGGGCCAAACAATTGCAACCAAAGGCTGGAAGAGGAAAGGTCTGCAACCAGCTCTGTCTCCTAGCTCTCTGGTATTTGCTGCCAACGGGCAGAGTCTATTTCGTGAAGCATCAAGCACTGAAAAGAAGACTCCTGCTGCTGGAAGGTGACAGGAAGTAACGTCCAATGCAAGATCAAGGCTTGTCCTCGAAGCAATGCCCATAATGGAAGAAAAAAAAAAAAGAGAAAGCGGAAGAGAAATGTTAAGTCGCAAGTCCAACCTGGCCCCCAGCCTAGCCCAGCCCAAGGAAGGTAGGAGTCAAGGAGAAGAAACTAAAAGAGAAGAGCCTTGGACCACAACATTCTCCACAAGGTACACTCAACAAACTTCACCCTACTCTTGAACCAAGTTACAAAAAGAGCTTCTTAATCCCTACTTTGGCTCCTTAAAAGCTGCTATCAGTTCACTCATTAGACACATATGATTTCAGAACAACTGTAATAGTTCAAACTAGATGGCTCTTTCCTTCCTAAGGATTATTAATTAAAGAAGATCTATATAGCTCTAAGTATATGATACATAAAATAGAATACTCTGTAGAATATAAGTAACTCTTAGTTCAGTGTATTAATGAACGTCTGTAAGAAATGTGGCAATGATTTCCCTAATGGAAGAGCCTGGGGGAGGTAAATCTGTCTTCTAGGATTTCCTCCCCAGAGCTCAGAAACTCAGGTGTTGTTTTAGCTCTCCTACACTCTCTTCACCCAAGCCCGCCTTCCTGTTGGGGATCGGACCTCCCTATTGGCTCTCTCATACCTTTCAACTGCCTGCTTTGTGACATCACTCTCCTACCAAACCTACTACCACTTGGTAGAGTCTTGGGGTTTCCGTGGAGCTGTTTGGACCAGTAACCAGTGACCTCTGTACTGGACACGTGCGCCGTTCAGCTGCAGCCACTCGGACATCCTCTAGTGTTGTCTCCTCATCCCTGGTACCTGCAGTGGATGCTTCCTCTTCTCTGACCATGTCAGGTAAGAAAAGAAACTTTGGAAAGTTTTGCGTTCGATTTCTTTTGCCCCTAAATTGAGTAGGAGATTCAAAATAGCATGGAATAATGAGGGAAAGTATTGAACTACACGTCTGGAGACCTAATTTCAGTTTTGACTTTGACGTTTACTATCTGTGTGACTTTGGACAAATCACTGGCTGTCTCACAAAGCCTGTTGCTTTCCTTAACTGTTACGTTAGGATACCACGTTGGGTTGATCACTCTGATCCCCTTCTTTTCCAGTATTGAGCCTTAAAGGGTACCCATGTAGAAAACGAAATCAGACACTTCTCAAGAGTGTTTCAACAGAAACATAGAAAAGTCAGGGGACATAGAAAACTAGCAATATATACCAAGATGTTTCATCTCTAATGGTCTCCCTCCACTAGGATTTCGACTAGTTGAAAAGAGAGAATAGGGAGAGAGGATGGAGAGTACTGGGCTCTACAGGGAGGCACAGAGTCGAGCGTAAGGAAGTTTAGGATGGTTTTCAGTAGCACAGGCCAACAGGCACCAAGAGATGGGAGAAAATGTAAGAATGAAGAGGGAAAGCATAGAGGAGCTCTCAAGAAAAACGGAGTTTGCAATGGAATGCTGATGGGAACCAAAGATTTTCAATTAAAGCAGAAACAGCACAGAGGGAAACCTGCTCAGAGCAGGGCAAAACCAAGTTGATGGTAGCAAACCCTTACATTAACAGACTAAGAAGGAAAGTAAGGCCAGAACAGGGGATCACCAGGAAAGGCAGCTTATCAGAAAAGTCATACTCCGTTTTCTTTCTTTTATTGCCTCTCTGAATACAGTTGGCCACTTGACAGTTTTGAATATAAACATTTTAGAAATACGTTTTAGAAATGATGCCTCCTATAAACAAGCAACCACAGTGGTTATCTAGGGGGCTGCTTTTCAGTGTTTTATTCTTTCTAATTTTTAAACTAGGTAGACATTTCACCAATTCAACATTTTAAGTGATATCTTCTAAATTGAATCAGAAGGACTATTTTCCTTGGTGTGATATGTAGGTTCTAAGGCAAGGCTGCTTTTCATTTTTACAGTTATTTCCTTCCTAACACAGAGAGCACATTGATCAACAGCCATCGTTCGCTTGTAGATCTTAGCTACCGAAGAAGAAGAAGAAGAAGAAGAAAAAGTCAAGCCCCACATCTCTAATTCCCCCCACTTAGGGAATTCCCTGGCGGTCCAGTGCTTAGGACTCGGTGCTTTCACGGCCAGGGCCACGCGGCGCGGCCAAAGAAACAAAACAAACAAACATCCACGTTTATCGAAAACCATATTGTGGAGTCCTGTGGATTTTCTTACATTTGAAAATCTTTTTTAATTGGATTCTAGGCATGATGGTTTTTTGAGGTTTTGGGATGCCATCTTCTTGGATGCTGAAGATGATTCTAATCTAAGTTCTAGGATAAATCCAAAAACCTTCCTGATACATTTTAAGCTTCCTTTCTGCTTATTATATAAGCTATATTCATTGAAATATATATTTCTCCTAGGCTTAATACCTCTTACTTGCTGGGTAAAAATATGAAGGAGCACAATAATGAAACTCTTTTACACTTATTATTTTGCTGTCTGCTTCGTACCGGTTTTCATTGAAATACTTGTCTATATGTGTTGTGGCTACCTATACATGCACATTTATTGCATTCTGTTGCTTGTTATGCATTTTTTACTGACATACCTTCTCTGTCTGTATGCATTGGCTAGGAATTCATTCACCTCTATCACCTCCATCGTGTCTTCTGGTTAATAGTATTCACTAAAATAGAGTGGGCAAAATTCACTTTCATAATATTGCATGGATGGTACAGAATGCCATTTGTTAGTAAATTCATTAGGCTTCGATACTTGCCACATACCCCAGTTTTCATTAATATCTATGGATTTCTTTTTCGTTAACGTAATATGCTTGTCATGATTTTTCTTTGTCTTTCTAGAACTTATTGTATCTTCCTCCATATAAATCATACGCAATAGATCAGCTTATTCATCTATTAATTATTACTGCTATTATTATTGGTGGTGGTGTTATAACCACTTTACAGGTGAGGAATCTGAAGTAATCAGATAACTCTTCCCTTTCCAAAAGCACTTAAGAAATCCACTTTCGGGTAATCATTTTGAGGTAGGATGAGAAACCAGGCTTGAAGAGGGCAAAAATGACTCTTTCAATTCACCAGTTGGACTGAGCTGTACGTCACCTCTAGGTAATAGCGTGGGAACTGCACAAGCAAAGGGAGACACTGAAGACGACCATGGTAACAGCCGTACTGTTTTCTAATGGACAAAAAAAATGCCTATATTATAAGTTCTATTTCTCCTGCTTTCTGGCAGTATCATGCTCAGAGTGGAGTCCTGGCAAGGAAGTCAGGATACTTAGGTTCTGAAACCTGGTAATGATACTAACATAATGAGAGAACTTGAACAAGTCAACCCGACCTCTCTGAGCCTCAGTTTCCTTACTCACGAAATGAGACTGAGAACATCGAAGTTCTCTAAGGGCCTCCTAGTTCTAAAATGCTTCCAGTCTAGGAAATAGCATAGAAGTCAATACGAGTGCAGGCTGAAGGGAAAGACAGGGCAGGGAGAAGGTTGCTTCCAGCCTAGAGAACAATCTCTGAACCACACCACTTGGCTCTTCTGCCCGTCTGTGCCCAAGATGGGAGCACAGGCAGTTAATAGAGAAGAGTGGAAAACTGCTCAGTCCTTACAGCCATCATTAACTGTCTGATTTTGGGTTTCTCAGGAAGTAGTGATAGTAGAGGTGTCCTGATAGCAAGAACCTTCAGATGATGCCGTTCCTCAAACGTAGTGAGAATTTCTCAACCTCCCTGAGTTTTTCATGACCCTCTTGTTCTTACAGAAAATTTCCAACATCCATCTCTACTTGGAACTCTAAATTCTCTGCAGCATTCTCCTCCTGTGGTGAGCAATGCAACTTCCCTAACACGAAGTGTCTGCAACTTCTCCAGAGTCTCTGCCCCTGCCGTCAGTTCGGCATCGGCTACTGGTACCCCTTTCCAGACACTCATGGGTAGTGCCTACCTTTACCAACATTCTAGCACGACTATGTTATCTGGAGTTACTGACCACAGCCAGATCTCCACTTCAGCTGCTTCCTATCCAGGTGTTCTTGAGTGGGACATCACAGCAAGCACTGAAAAGAATTCTTCTTCACTCGGAGACTTTACTCTGGCACTCACTGACCGCCACACAGCTGCCTCCTCCATGTTTCTGGCAGCCCAGTATGATAAAACTTCAGACGCCAAGAACATGGTCCCTCTACATCCATCGCTTTCTGCCAGCCTTGCTCAGGGAACACCATCTCAGATTCCAAATCAGGGGCAGAGCCGCCTGCCACTTCCCTGCCAGGAAGGAAGCCAGGTATATTACTATAACCAAGGCACACTGGGGTCTTTACTGTATGGAGAACTTGGCTCCTGCCCGCAATCCTACGGCTCGGCGTCATACACAGGAAGTCGGGCCTCTGGGCAACCAGAAATGGGAATGGGACTGAAGGAGATTCAGCCCACAAATATCCGACCACCAGCTTCCACCTCTGCAGTCTGCCACCCTGTGTCTGCTCAACGCATCACAGAAACAAGTTTTCAAGGTGAGTATAACAAACGCCAGAGAAAGTTGAAGAATGAGGTCGGCACTCAAAAATGGGGTCAAATCGACAGCTGGGAAGGGGTGTACAGGCAGGTAGAATTTAGATCCTGAGCCTTTAATAACCACTACCTTCGCTCAGTGCCCTCTGTTTTTAGACTCTCTATGAGAACACCTAGGGCTTCCCTGGTGGCGCCGTGGTTAAGAATCCGCCTGCCAATGCAATGCGGGGGACACGGGTTCGAGCCCTGGTCTGCGAAGATCCCACATGCCGTGCAGCAACTAAGCGCATGTGCCACAACGACGGAGCCTGCATTCTAGAGCCCGTGAGCCTCAACTACCGAAGCCCACGTGCCTACAGCCCATGCTCCGCAACAAGAGAAGCCACCGCGATGAGAAGCCCGCACACCGCAACCGAGAGTAGCCCCCGCTAGCCGCCAACTAGAGAAAGCCCGTGCACAGCAATGAGAGACCCAGTGCAGCCAAAAAAATAAATACGTAGAATAAATAAGTTCAAACAGTAAATAAATACATAAACATAAATTACAAAAAAAAGAACACCTAATGCAGGTGGGAAGGTGGGAGGGCCACTGTAGAGGTCATCTATGCTACATGTACAAGAACCCCGAGAGCACACCAATCGGTACCACACTTTTCACTGCTGTAGCCGATCGTTCCCCCTGTACTGCCACACTGTAGCACTCCCTTCCCTCATCTACTGCTATAGTCTCTTCGGAAGGTGTTTCAGAACTCTTGTTATGTGAGTGCCAGTTGAACTGTCCTCACTTCCTTCATTTATACCAGGATTGAAGACCTTGTGGTCCGAGATCCTGTCCAGAGAGCAAGCAGGCTAAGACTCTGTCTTTGTTGATGTATTTCATCAGCAAGGGCTCTACCCCCTCTCCTAGTTCATGGTGTGACGTGTTCTTGGCCTCTCGGGAAAGTGGGGAGAATGGAAAGGACCCTATATGAGAATGCTAGGCTTTGTAAAACATTTCAGGTTTTTAAAAATAAGACTCATTTTGTATTGGACTTATAACAGTCCTATGAAATACAAAGCGAGCCGAGAATCAGCGACAGGAAAGGCTCACCAGTAAGAATTACAACAGTCACCGCTTACCTCGTAGCATAGGGCACTGTCCATGATCCTTAAGAAGAGTTAGTAGAAATGCCTTGCCCATCTTGCCCCTGAACCCCTTGAAAGGTACACGACTGCTGTGTTGGTGTTTAGGGGGAGCATCTCACTTACCAGGGACTGACTTCTCCCTTGATCCCTTTGTAGGGATGGAGACCTCCCCCCTGGTGATGAAAAATTCCCTGGGATTGCAACCTCCAAGCCAGACGTTTTGTGTGACACAAAGTCAAGAACTCCCCAAGTCCTGCAGTAGCAGAAACAGCCACATACTTGAGAGTAACCCACCATCTGAACTTGGGGACATTTCAGTGACAGCTCCAGTCCAGAGTGCCAGGCGTCTCCTGGCCCTGCCTCCAGCTCCAAGCCAGGGACAAATAGAGAGTAAGCACGTGGATGATATCAAAACCAAGCTTTCAAAGCCTCTGGATGCCTACCAGATCCCAACAGAGAACCAAGATCCTCCACTACTCCCTTTAGGAATCCCTGATATTCACCAGCCGCTGGCCTGCACCGATCCCCTCAGCCAAGAGGAGCAGCCTGGTTCTGAAAATGCTGATCTGGGAGAGAACAGCCGGAGTCGTCAGGACCTAGGGACACTTGAAAATGGGATTGAACCTAGCAGTGGTCTTGCAGACATTACTACACTGGCGGAGGATATTCACCTTCCCCAGCTCTTTAATCCTTTGAAAGATCTTGATCAATCCCAAGGTCCCAACGTGATCAAAGCTAAAGACACCAGAGCCATTAAGGTGAATCAGGTGCAGGAAAAGCCAAGTGTCATAAAGGTTCCCTCTGATCAACCCAGGAAGAACAAACAGAAAGCCTCTGAGCCTATCAGTGGCGCTCCCAAGGCCAAAATCCAGCCAAAGAATCCAGAGTGCCCGTTAGGGGGAGAAGTGGTTACATGCCACGCTGCAGTCAGTGACAGGGCTCCTGTGAACACGGCCAAGCACTCTCAAGGCAAACCTCAGAAAGCTGCATCCAGAAAGATCAGCAAAACTAAGAGCCACGGGCAGGAAAAGACCAAAAGGACCAGAGGGAGAAACAAGGCTGAGGAGAACAAGCAGTCAGGGAACAAAGTCAAGGCAGAAGAGAAGCCAGCAATCCCCCACACGAAGCGAAAGGAACACCAAACTGAGCTTCTCCAACAGAGCTTTCAAAAGCCTCGAACCTCCCTTGGCGTGCGCATGCTGGAGTCTGTGAAGGTTCTTCATGCGCTGGGGAAGAAGAATGAGACGAAAACTGGGCTCTCTTCCTGTCGGCTCTTGGGAAAGTCAAGCAACCCCAAAGACCCCCAGCCACCCCCAGCTATCCAGCCATGGCGGCATACCCCACGTGAGGGGAAGGGTCCTGAGAAAACGCAAGTCCAAGCCCAGAAACCAGACAGCAGTGCTGAAACAGAGTGTCCGTCTCCAGCCCAGTATGAGCGGCCTCCTCCTGGGAAGGTCAAGTTGATACCTCTGCCTTTTTCTGCCTGGGACAAGCCTCAAGCTCGACCCGCTCCTCGGAGGCCACAGTCTCTGGCCTCACATCGGCCTGCTGGGGCTTACCGTGCCCAGCCTGGTTCTACTGACTCAGCTCAACCTGCTGCAGCCAATTCATCCCAGCCAGCTCCTGCCTCTTTGCCAGGCCCCGCCAAACCAGCTCAGCCAACTGTGACCAACCCAACCCAACCGGCTTGGACCAACCATACCCAGCCTCGTGTCCCTCAGTCTGCTGCTCCTAGGCCTGCACCCTCCAAAACTTCATCTGGCGCTCCTCTCCAGCGGGAGCCTGTTCCCCCTGCTGTGAATAAGCGCCAGTCCCCACCCAAGCTCCAAACCCAATTTCTACTCCAAGACTTCAGCAAGCAACGAGTTCCATGGAGGGAACCCAACGTGCCTGAGCCAGTCATGTCAAAGCCCATCGAACAAGAGCAGAGGCCAGAGCGAGAGGCCATGAAGAGGCGGGCTCAACAACAACGGGAGAATGCTGCCAGATACACCTCTTCGGGCAAGCTGCAATTTTTCACCGAGAGGGAAAACGAAATGGAAATTGCCGACTACTACGGATACGTCAAGTGAGAGCTGCTAGGATTCTTGGTGCCACCTTGGCTACCAGCTGTTCTTCCATACACAGGTAAGACAGGTATAGAACTGAATAAGTAAATGGAATACAATTAATAGACGAGTAACAAACCTTTCGAATTTTCAGATGCTGCTAACTGGGGCGTGAGAAAGGAAGGACTGAAAGTTGGATGGGAGAATGAAGGAAAGGGGTAAAAACTGAGCAAAGAGGAAGGAACTTGGCCCAGGGCTAGGAAGGCCAAAAGAGACGTATGGATTTAGGAAAGGAAGCAGGAGCGAGGATGAAATGGCAGAAGTAAAAAGCAGGGTCAGAGGTCTGGGTTGAAAGAACACAATTGGAGTAGAGTTGAAGGTGACAGAAGATGAGTCTAGGTTTACTAGGAGAAATAGAAAAAGTCTCTCGGGGACGCTGGCCTTAAGTCTCACAACCACCAGATAGGTATTTCAGAAAACAAGAGGTTCAGGACACATCTCTGAAAGGTCTGAGTTGCCTTATTCAGGTGTGACTGTAGTGGGGGAATAGGGAAATCTACCAGAGAAGTGGCTAGGGCTCAGAGTTATCCTAGGGGCAGCTGACGACAGGGGCAGAGCCAAGGGAACTGCTGGATCAGGAGGCCCACGAACAAAGCAGGGGCATAGCCGCCTGTCACTTCCCTGCCAGGAAGGAAGCCAGGTATATTACTGTAACCAAGGCACACTGGGGTCTTTACTGTATGGAGAACTTGGCTCCTGCCCGCAATCCTACGGCTCGGCGTCACACACAGGAAGTAGGGCCTCTGGGCAACCAGAAATGGGAATGGGACTGAAGGAGATTCAGCCCACAAATATCCGACCACCAGCTTCCACCTCTGCAGTCTGCCACCCTGTGTCTGCTCAACGCATCACAGAAACAAGTTTTCAAGGTGAGTATACAGACGGCAGAGAAAAGTTGAACAATGAGGTCAGCATTCAAAAATGGGGTCAAATCGACAGCTGGGAAGGGGTGTAGAGACAGGTAGAATTTAGATCCTGAGCCTTTAATAACCACTACCTTCTCTCAGTGCTCTCTGTTTTTAGACTCTATATGAGAACACCTAGGGCTTCCCTGGTGGCGCCTGCCAATGCAGGGGACACGGGTTCGAGCCCTGGTCTGCGAAGATCCCACATGCCGTGCAGCAACTAAGCGCATGTGCCACGACGACGGAGCCTGCATTCTAGAGCCCGTGAGCCTCAACTACCGAAGCCCACGTGCCTACAGCCCATGCTCCGCAACAAGAGAAGCCACCGCGATGAGATGCCCGCACACCGCAACCGAGAGTAGCCCCCGCTAGCCGCCAACTAGAGAAAGCCCGTGCACAGCAATGAGAGACCCAGTGCAGCCAAAAACATAAATACGTAGAATAAATAAGTTCAAACAGTAAATAAATACATAAACATAAATTACAAAAAAAAGAACACCTAATGCAGGTGGGAAGGTGGGAGGGCCACCGTAGAGGTCATCTATGCTACATGTACAAGAACCCCGAGAGCACACCAATCGGTACCACACTTTTCACTGCTGTAGCCGATCATTCCCCCTGTACTGCCACACTGTAGCACTCCCTTCCCTCATCTACTGCTATAGTCTCTTCGGAAGGTGTTTCCGAACTCTTGTTATGAGAGTGCCAGTTGAACTGTCCTCACTTCCTTCATTTATACCAGGATTGAAGACCTTGTGGTCCGAGATCCTGTCCAGAGAGCAAGCAGGCTAAGACTCTGTCTTTGTTGATGTATTTCATCAGAAAGGGCTCTACCCCCTCTCCTAGTTCATGGTGTGAAGTGTTCTTGGCCTCTCGGGAAAGTGGGGAGAATGGAAAGGACCCTATATGAGAATGCTAGGCTCTGTAAAACATTTCAGGTTTTTAAAAATAAGACTCATTTTGTATTGGACTGACAACAGTCCTATGAAATACAAAGAAGGCCGAGAATCAGTGACAGGAAAGGATCACCAGTAAGAACTACAGCAGTCACCGCTTACCTCGTAGCATAGGGCACTGTCCGTGATCCTTAAGAAGAGTTAGTAGAAATGCCTTGCCCATCTTGCCCCTGAACCCCTTGAAAGGTACACGACTGCTGTGTTGGTGTTTAGGGGGAGCATCTCACTTACCAGGGACTGACTTCTCCCTTGATTCCTCTGTAGTGATGGAGACTTCCCCGCTGATGAAAAATTCCCTGGGATTGCAACCTCCAAGCCAGACAGCTTTCCTATGGAATGACAGAGAACTTGTCAAGGTGAAACACCAGTCTGCGGGAGAAAGGGAGGAAGAGAATGATGGAAATCGTTTCTGGGAAACTATTTTTACATTATGTGTTGTTTGTTCCCGGTAAATAAACTGAAATCTTCTTAACAGTACAACAAAATCTAAACCACTAAAGCCAACAATACAGGAGTATAACGTTCGAAAAAAATTTCTTTGGCTGCGCAGCATGTGGGATCTTAGCTCCCCAACCAGGGATTGAACCCACGCCTGCTGCATTGGAAGCGCAGAGTCTTCACCACGGGACCACCGGGGAAGTCCCAGGACTATCACTTTTAAAGGAGAAGGTACAAACCCCTCGGTTCTATGAACTGGAGATTTTTAGTAAGAAGTCAATATATTTGTTGTTAGGCACATTTTATGTTAGGCTGTCTCCCTGCACAGGATGCAGGCGCCTTGAGAATGGAAGTCATATCCCTCTATAGTACGTCCCTCTTCTTTCTGCTTTGCAGTTTGCTGCTCCACTTGTTCAACCCCACCTAGTAATAACCTATACTTCCCTTGTTCCTGTTTTCCCATCTGGAAAACAGACAAAAGGCAACCAAACAACGCAAAGGTCTCAACAAATAAGGGATATCCAAAACCAGAGATGGCCAGAACTTCTGTACCCCTGATGAAATAGTCCTCATACAAAACCTGATAATCAAATTCCTTAATGCTAGGAATCACAGTGAAAAATAGTATCTGAACTGACTTCTGTCAGATGAGTGAGAACTAAGGTTAATTCAGTGTATCTGAAGCATAGAAAGTGAGGGCAAAAGTGGCACAAGATGGGGCTAGAGAAGCAGAGAGGATTCTAGACCACGCAGAGTCTTAAAGGCCAACAGTGTGTTTTCTATTCTCAAAACAATGTTTGTGAGCGATGTTTATGAGCAACGTTCCAACTTGCTTTGAAGGTTTCTTGTGTGAAGAGTGGATTGGAAGGAAACAAGATATATGGACACTAGTTAGGACCTAATCGCAACAGACAGGCAAGTTCAGTATTAGGAAGTTGAGGAAGAGCTGGCTGACAGATTCCAAAGAAATTCAGGAGATGAACTGAAGCGGGCTTAATGGGGTAGGAGATGGAGGAAAGGAAGGTCTTAGGGAATTCAAGGGTTTACTGCACACATGAGCAAAGTCTCAAAATTAATCATTTGAACGTACAGAGGCGGATCTCCCAAATGACACCGGTTAGGAAGCAACGGTACGCCCTTTAGAATTCCTAGAGACAACACAAATCAACTGTTTCGATGGAAAATTCGGCGGGACTCTTGATTTCCATGGGAATACAGAGAAAAGAGACACTGATCTGGCTTGCAGGTATATTTAGGAAGCTGTTAGCCGGACATCACCTACTAGTATCATGTAAGTAGGCCGTCCGAAGTAGGAAGCTTAGGGGAAAAACCTGGAGGAAAACTTAAAAGCTTAAGCCACACCTCTACACTACACCACCTTTCACAATTTCTTCTCAGATAAGCATCATCCCCATCAGTGAAGAAACTCGTACCTCATAATAGGAAAAACAGGCCTAAAGATTCAATGTGTGTCTTGGGAGGTCCCATCTATGCGATATCTTCCTGGGACCAGAAAAGGCCCCAGGAAGATCCATCTCTGCACCCCTGAAAGCTTACCACCAAGGAAAATGACTAGGTCCATAGATTTCCTCCCTCAAACCAGCTTACCTCACACATAGATCATTAGCAACTCCGCCCTTACTCACATTATCACAGTCACAAGAGTGGTTAGGGAGAAAAGCACTAACCAGGGGAACTAAAACAGAGGCAATCCAGGCCAAGCTGGGCTGGTGGCAGATATCTTGCTCCTTACGCTCGGGTGCATAATGCGACTCACCACAGTGCCTTTTTCACAGACCCTTTTGAACGTTTCTCCACAGAATCCAACAGCTCAAGTTAGTTCATGACGCTTCAAGGTCAACAATCGTCAAGAGAAAAACATGCAATATGTCTTACAATGTTGGATTCCTTACAAACAGGACAAGGAGATAACCATGTAGACAAAACCAGAGCATTTGAAAACATCTGTATTCTACAAACACACCAGTGAATGCTATAAATAAGGTACTATGACATAAAACAAAATGAAAACTAGATGTGAGACTCTTCTCTTCAGTGTACAGACTTCATGGCAGTTGCTGCACACTATCTAGCTACTTAGATCTTTAACTCTCTGTTCTGTTAATACCAAATGAGGCCCAAGTGTGTCAACCTGTTTCCCACAGAAACCAAAAAGTCTACATGCATCTCTTTTCTCCTGTGCCCTTTCACCTTACCTGCTCCCAATTCTCCACCAACGTCCTCCTCTTTCTCTAATTATTCTCCTCTTCATTTTGCTTGGCCTTGCCCCCAAGCATGCAAGACAGAGAGTCCTAGAGGTCCAAGATTCTAGAGTGGCTGTTTGCAAGGCGGAGGAGATTACAGTAACTGCCACACTGTATATACTTCTGTGCAAAGAAAAAGGGACAGTGTTCAGAATGTCTCTCACATATAACAAGAGCTGGAGATGGCAGGATACCTGTGTGCCCAAGGAACTAGAGCTAGCAAATTATGGGCCAAACAATTGCAACCAAAGGCTGGAAGAGGAAAGGTCTGCAACCAGCTCTGTCTCCTAGCTCTCTGGTATTTGCTGCCAACGGGCAGAGTCTATTTCGTGAAGCATCAAGCACTGAAAAGAAGACTCCTGCTGCTGGAAGGTGACAGGAAGTAACGTCCAATGCAAGATCAAGGCTTGTCCTCGAAGCAATGCCCATAATGGAAGAAAAAAAAAAAAGAGAAAGCGGAAGAGAAATGTTAAGTCGCAAGTCCAACCTGGCCCCCAGCCTAGCCCAGCCCAAGGAAGGGTAGGAGTCAAGGAGAAGAAACTAAAAGAGAAGAGCCTTGGACCACAACATTCTCCACAAGGTACACTCAAGAAACTTCACCCTACTCTTGAACCAAGTTACAAAGAGAGCTTCTTAATCCCTACTTTGGCTCCTTAAAAGCTGCTATCAGTTCACTCATTAGACACATCTGATTTCAGAACAACTGTAATAGTTCAAACTAGATGGCTCTTTCCTTCCTAAGGATTATTAATTAAATAAGATCTATATAGCTCTAAGTATATGATACATAAAATAGAATACTCTGTAGAATATAAGTAACTCTTAGTTCAGTGTATTAATGAACGTCTGTAAGAAATGTTGCAATGATTTCCCTAATGGAAGAGCCTGGGGGAGGTAAATCTGTCTTCTAGGATTTCCTCCTCCCCAAAGCTCAGAAACTCAGGTGTTGTTTTAGCTCTCCTACACTCTCTTCACCCAAGCCCGCCTTCCTGTTGGGGATCGGACCTCCCATTGGCTCTCTCATACCTTTCACTGCCTGCTTTGTGACATCACTCTCCTCCCAAACCTACTACCACTTGGTAGAGCCTTGGGGTTTCCGTGGAGCTGTTTGGACCAGTAACCAGTGACCTCTGTACTGGACACGTGCGCCGTTCAGCTGCAGCCACTCAGACATCCTCTAGTGTTGTCTCCTCATCCCTTGTACCTGCAGTGGATGCTTCCTTTCTCTGACCATGTCAGGTAAGAAAAGAAACTTTGGAAAGTTTTGCGTTCGATTTCTTTTGCCCCTAAATTGAGTAGGAGATTCAAAATAGCATGGAATAATGAGGGAAAGTATTGAACTACACGTCTGGAGACCTAATTTCACTTTTGAACTTTGACGTTTACTATCTGTGTGACTTTGGACAAATCACTGGCTGTCTCACAAAGCCTGTTGCTTTCCTTAACTGTTACGTTAGGATACCACATTGGGTTGATCACTCTGATCCCCTTCTTTTCCAGTATTGAGCCTTAAAGGGTACCCATGTAGAAAACGAAATCAGACACTTCTCAAGAGTGTTTCAACAGAAACACAGAAAAGCCAGGGGACATAGAAAACTAGCAATATATACCAAGATGTTTCATCTCTAATGGTCTCCCTCCACTAGGATTTCGACTAGTTGAAAAGAGAGAATAGGGAGAGAGGATGGAGAGTACTGGGCTCTACAGGGAGGCACAGAGTCGAGCGTAAGGAAGTTTAGGACGGTTTTCATTAGCACAGGCCAACAGGCACCAAGAGATGGGAGAAAATGTAAGAATGAAGAGGGAAAGCATAGAGGAGCTCTCAAGAAAAACGGAGTTTGCAATGGAATGCTGATGGGAACCAAAGGATTTTCAATTAAAGCAGAAACAGCACAGAGGAAACCTGCTCAGAGCAGGGCAAAACCAAGTTGA
>NW_028122521.1:0-92407 GCF_965194805.1 Balaenoptera borealis | reverse complement strand
GCTCTTGCTTTACTAGCAAATCTAACCCATCATCTCGCATACATTATGTTGAACCTCCTCTCATTCTTCTGTGATGAGACCAGGTACCTTACAATAGATACCACACAATATAATCATACCTGTTGAATTGGGAAGTGTTGACATAAACATTTCCTGTCATTTTGGATTGCAAGATGTTTAACAGCTGTAAAGCATTTGCAGGCAGGTTGCAGGGTAAGTGTCCATGGTTTATCAGTTCAATATGCCTCTGATGATAACACAAACTAGGTTACCTATGTGAAACAGATATAGACTTCTCGCAGACACTCAGATATTAAGGAATTAGAGACTAGATGACGTCCTTGAATAAACATCAAGAAAATTCAGATTGCTTAAATATACAAGTATTTTTGTGATTCTCATCTATAATCTGAACTGTAATAGGCTTATAAATGTAATATATAATTGTAATATTTACGATATTACATATCATAAATATATATATCTGTATGTGTGTGTGTGTATATATATATATATATATATATATTTTTTTTTTTTTTTTTTTTTCTAATCTCCTCATTAGAAGGTTAAAGTGGAAATTACCAGAGAAAAAGAAAAAGCTCACGGTTGGGGTCACTGATCTACAGATACTCTTCTTGGCTCTGAAGGGACCACAAGGGTAATAAGTTGTCAGAACATGATTTCATATTTATTCAACAACAAAAATATCTACTGAACATTTACCGTATCTCAGACACTGCAGTATACAGTATGCAGTATACAAAACAAATAAGATCCTTCTATTAATAGAAGTTAATGCCAATCTGTAGCCCTTGGACCTTTTAAAATTAACCAAATGCTACATCTTTGAAAACAGATTACAAGCACCCTATTATGGTAAATTTCACTTTCTGGAAAACACCTTTTATTTCATTGTAAGAGCTAAATTGATAATTTTTTCCAAGCATTTCAGTAGTGATACAGAAGATGAGTCCAAAACCAGAAAATACAAATTTGGGGTAGTAACCATATTATCAGATGGTTCACAAATGTTTTGGAATTTCACAGAGAATATGCTTTCACTGGTTAGGAAAAGCACACAAAACCTACCTTTTGTTTTAATGACATGACATTAAATTTAATAGTTCTAGTAGTTTTGTACATGCTTATTCCTCTGCCTGGTGAAATTCTTTATTGAGACTTCGGTCAGATATCACCTCTAAGAAGTCTTTTCTGAGACCTTGGAGAGAATTAGTTATTAACCTGCTCTGTTTCCCAGATCTTAAGTTCTATGAGGACAGTTGTCATTGCAGTGCTTAGTTTGGTCCCAGGCTCATAGCTACCAGTTGAATAAATAGAGTATTTGTACATACTTTCTGATGTAACACCGTTCATACTATTATTATTATGATTGTTGCTTTCTAGCCTCTTTCCCTTAAAGCTTAGGTCAAAGAATATTCATTTAAAAATTCATATTTATTGAGGCATAATTTCCATGTAATACTGATAACACTGATGGATTTTGACAAATGAATGCAATCATGTAGCCACACCACAAATACGAGATTCAAAGTTTCCATTATCCCAAAAAGTACATTTGTCCTCCTTTTCAGTAAAATCCCCTACTTTCATTGTCATCCTGGCAACCACTTACCTTTATTTTGTTGTTATACTTTCTGAGAATTTCACGCAAGTGCTATTATATGAAAAGATAATATGTAATTATTTATAATAAAATATAATAAATTATATTAATATATATTAAATTTCATAAAAATGAATCATACAGCATATATTCTTTTGTGCCTGGCTTCTTTCACTTAATATTCTGCATGAAGATTTGTTCGTATTGTTGCATGTACCAGTAGTTTGTTCCCTTTCATTGCTTGGTACTTTTCCCTGGTATGGATATGTAACAGTTTGTTTATTCATTCATCAATTGATGGACCTTTTCTTTTCTTTTTTTTAAAAAAATTCATTTATTTATTTATTTTTTGGTTGCGTTGGGTCTTCGTTGCTGCACGCAGTCTTTCTCTAGTTGCAGTGAATGGGGCTACTCTTCATTGCAGTGTGCAGGCTTCTCATTGCAGTGGCTACTCTTGTTGCGGAGCACGGGCTCTAGGCGCGCGGGCTTCAGTAGTTGTGGCGCACGGGCTCTAGAGCGCAGCCTCAGTAGTTGTGGCACGTGGGCTTAGTTGCTCCGCAGCATGTGGGATCTTCCCGGACCAGGGATCGAACCTGTGTCCCCTGCATTGGCAGGCAGATTCTTTTTTTTTTTTTTTTTAACGTCTTTATTGGAGTATAATTGCTTTACAATGGTGTGTTAGTTTCTGCTGTATAACAAAGTGAATCAGCTATACATAAACATATATCCCCATATCTCCTCCCTCTCGCGTCTCCCTCCCACCCTCCCTATCCCACCCCTCTAGGTGGACACAAAGCACCAAGCTGATCTCCCTGTGCTATGCGGCTGCTTCCCACTAGCTATCTGTTTTACGTTTGGTAGTGTATATATGTCCATGCCACTCTCTCACTTCGTCCCAGCTTACCCTTCCCCCTCCCTGTGTCCTCAAGTCCATTCTCTACGTCTGCGTCTTTATTCCACAGGTGGATTCTTAACCACTGCACCACCAGGGAAGTCTGACGGACATTTTCTTGCTTTAATTTTGGCTGTAATGAATAGAGCTGCTATAAACATCCACATACAAATCTTTAGGCACACATATGTTATCATATGGTAAGTGTATAATTAACTTTATGAGAAACTACTTGTTTACAAAGTGGCTTACCGTTTTTCATCAATATCAACAGTGTATCAGAGATCCAACTACTTTCCATGCTCTTCAACCCTTGGGTGGTTATTTCTTTGTACACATTTTTCTAGCCCCTCCCCTTTTCCGGTAATTTATTTATATATATGTTAGATAGTTTGATTTTGTTTAGTCCTTTTTCTCTCTCACCTTTATTTTGAAAAGTGTTAATTGCTATGTCTTCAAGTTCACAGAATTTTTTCCTTGGCAGTGTCTAATTTGTATTATTTTTTAAATTTTATATACTATATTTTTCATCTCTATGAGGCCCATTTGGGTTTCTTTGAGATCTTTTTCCTTTTTATATTCATGATAACATCATGAACATATTAAGTATATTTATAATATATTTATAGAATATAATATATAATGTATATTAAATATAAGGAGTATACACATATGTATTTCCTAGTTCTGTCTGCTGAGAGGGCTAGTTGAAGCAACATCCCATTCACAATGAGCACACCCAGTTCCCAGACCTTAGTTTCTAATACCATTCTCTCTTAAAAGGAACCAGGGCTCCTTGGAAAAATGGCTGATCTTAGGACCAGGGGAGTGGATATACAAGATGAGCGTGGAGCATTCTGTGGTTCCAGAAAGTAGGAAGTGCTCAAAAAACAAAGTGATGGAGGTATGTCAAAGGGATATAGGAGCCAACTAAAAGATCTCCCAATGATCAAAGCTGGAACAAGTTGAGCAAAATCTAAATAACATAGTATCAGATTATAACCCAAAATATAAAATAAATGTCCCTGAGTTCATACTGACATAACTAAATGATTGAATAAATAAATAAATGAGGGATAATAGACAAATCTCTCACACAGAAGAATACCAAATAATTTATGTGGATACTCTGCCCTTAAGGAGGGGGAATATAATTTCCCATCCTTTAAGTGTACAATGAACACAGTGATTTCTTTCAAAGATATACAGTATGGAAAGGGGGGGAAAGAGAAACGTGATAGTGGAGAAACCTGGCAAACACTACCTCAGTTAAATGATCAACTCATGTTGATAGTATATATCTTTGATATGATGCAATGAGAATGGCACTGTACTTCTGTAGTCTATCTCCCAAAACCCATATTCCTGTCTAACAGGGGAAAAATATCAGACAAAACCAAATTGAAGGAATGTTTCACAAAATACCTGAACAGTAGTTATTAAAATGTTAATGTCAATAAAAACAAGGAAAGTCTGACAAACTGTCGGTTCAAAGAATTCTAAGAAGACATGATGACTAAATGTAATGTTGTATCCTAGATGGGATTCTGGGTCTGAAAAAAACCATTAGGTAAAAACTAAGGAAATCTGAATAAAGTATGACTTCAGGTGTTAATAATATACCAAAATTGGTTCATTAGTTGTGACAAATGTGCCATCATAATGTAAGATGCTAACAGTAGGGGAAAAAGGGTGAGGAGACATGGAACTCTGTAATATCTTTGCAGTTTTCCTGTAAAATGAAACTATTCTAAAATAAACATATATTAGATGCTAAAAATAAAAACATTTCAAACTAATCAACCAAACAAAATTTGTAGAGTTTATTTGGATTCAGATTCATAAAACAGTGTATATATAAATGCATGAGTATATATATGTGTTTATATATATGTATAAATATAAAACACAAAATGTATAAATACATAACAAGTATATATATGCACACAAGTGCATTATTAGACAAAAAGACACGTAATAAGTAATATTCCTCAAATAGGTAATCAGAAGTTTTATTGTGCATGCATATACACATATACACATATATCATACGTTAGAAATATATACATAAAATGTATATATGCACATATATTAACAGAATATATACAGAGACGTATATATACATACATATAAACTATATTTCTACATAAAATGTATATTGGTAAAATATATATTATGTGTAATATATATATACACACATAAAAAGTGCACACACATACACATACATCTACCTCTGCCTGTTATATAATCAGAGAAATTTGAACACTGACTTGAGGAATTATTATCAATTATTGTCCTTATTTCTATACTGATAATCAAGATACTGGTTATCTATAGGTGGGAGGAAAAGCGTTACAATCAAAGGGCATGTAGAAGATTCTGGGCTCTAGGGAATATTTTATTTCATAACTTGTGTGATATTAAATGGCTCTTTACGTTACAACAATTGATAAAACCGTACATTTATATTTTGTACACTTTCATATGTGAGTCTTATTTTGTGATCATAAAGTGGAAAAAAATGAGAATGACAAAAGACAAATTAGAGACAGACAGTTTAAGGAGGTTTTCTGTAAAGGATAGTAGAGAAATGGGATGGTACCTGAAGGAGTAAATGGTGTCCAGAGAGATTATTTTTTTAGGATGGGAGAAATTATATCACTATTATACATACTCTATTAGGCTACAGAATATGGAAATCATATGGCATTCTGAAGCTGGTATTGACATAGTCTTCTAAACTAACTTTTTAGATGAATAGTATTTTAGTATAAATCGTCACTAATAATTTTTCTTTTTATATTATCTTTCCACAATACGGGGAACCCAGAAATATAAGTAATTGATGATTATAAATCATACATATACATATAAAATTCTATATAGTTCTATAGCTTTAGCATGTTGTATCACTTAACAGCTGAGTAGATCAAGTGAGGTGGTATTGGGTTGGTCAAAAAGTACCTTCGGTTTTTAAGTAAAAATAAGACTCATTTTTCATTTTCACCTAGAACTTAATTGAACAACGTATTCACCTTTTTGTTCCACTACCTTCTGCCATTTTTCAGGCTTCATAATTCCACCTTACCAAAACTTTTTATCTTTTTGAGCGAAGAACTGTTCCAGGTGCGTTTTATAGTCTTCCAGGGAATTGAAATTTTTTCCACTAAGAGAATTTTGTAGAGACCAAAAAAAATGGAAATCTGAAGGTGCAATGTCTGGTGAATACGGAGGATGAATCAGAACTTCCCAGCTAAGCTGTAACAGTTTTTGCCTGGTCATCAGAGAAACATGCGTTCTTGTGTTATCCTGATGGAAGATTATGCGTTTTCTTTTGACTAATTCTGGACGCTTTTCGTCGAGTGTCGCTTTCAGTTGGTCTAATTGGGAGCAGTACTTGTTGGAATTAATCATTTGGTTTTCCAGAAGGAGCTCATGATAGAAGACTCCCTTCCGTTCCCACCATATACACAACATCACCATCTTTGGATAAAGACTGGCTTTTGGTGTGGTTCATGGTGGTTCATTTCGCTTGCCCCATGATCTCTTCTGTTCCACATTATTGTACAGTAACTGCTTTTCATTGCCCGTCACAGTTTGTCGTAAAAATGGAACATTTGCATTACATTTAAGTAGAGAATCTCATGCAGAAATATGATCAAGAAGGTTTTTTTCAGTTAACTTATGTGGATCCAAACATCAAAGCCAGTAACATAACCAAGCTGGTGCAAATGATTTTCAGTGCTTGATTTGGATATTTTGAGTATGTCAGCTATCTGCTGAGTGGTATAAAATTGATTGTTCTCAATTAACGTCTTGATTTGATCGCTATCAACTTAACTGGTCTACCCGACCATGGAGCACCGTCCAGAGAGAAATCTTCAGCACGAAACTTCGCAAACCACTTTTGACATGTTCGATCAGTCACAGCACCTTCTCCATACACTGCACAAATCTTTTTTTGTGTTTCAGTTGCATTTTTACCTTTCTTGAAATAATAAAGCATAATATGCCAAAATGTTGTTTTTTTTCTTCTATCTTCAATATTAAAATGGCTACACAAAAATTCACCAATTTTGATGTCTTTTTTAAATGCACACTGATATGACAGCTGTCACATACAATCTAACAAAATTGTTTCGAGTGAAATTAAAGACAACTGAGTGCTACTAGAGCCATCTTATGGAAAAAAACGAAGGAACCTTTTGGCCAACCCAATAGTAGAGCACATGAAATTAATTTCCCGTGGCAGGAAATGCAACCCCTTTGCCTATTAATGTGTCTCCATTCCATCCCCTCCCTCTAAAAAAAAAAAAAAAAAAAGAAAGAATTGGGAGTTTCCACATGACCTCTTTTCATGTCTATTAGCAAGATGAGCTTGTAAAACCTTTCCAAATGAGGAGAAAAAAAAATGATTCACATAAAAAAGCAAAATTTTTTTAAAAATGGAAATGTGAAGCTTTCTCATTTATGCTCAAATACTTGGTGATGGACAGAGTATTTGCTGTATTCTTCCGGTGTTGTTCTTTTATTCTGCAGCTCACCCCACACAATTTTTATGGGCTTGTAATTCTCTGCCTACCTCATTGTAACCTCCTCCTTATTGTCTTCTCTTTCTTGAGCATTCTTTCTTTAAATAGTCAAAAATACATCCTTTACTGGTGGCTGTACATCCATTTTTCCTTTACTACCTTGACTCCACATGTATTCAGTGCCTCGACAGTTCTTAATATTTATTGGGTATTATTTAAACATTGCAAAATTTCTAACATCTCCCAATCTTTATAATCCAAAAATAAAGATGGGTCTGTATTTGGAATTGTCTCTTACTAGGGCCTCCTGCCATCAACGTCTTTGACTCTATTTTAACCTGTGTTTTATAATATTTTTTCCCATATACTATATCCCTCTCGATGTAATATTTGGAGAAATAATACCACATTGCATCTTTCTCCTCCAATATACCCACAGCACTGTTTCCTTTTATTGCAATAGAAGGGCTGAATATTTTGATTTGGTTACAATGACCACGTGGAACAGCAAATCTTTATTAGGGTAGCAAGTGTATTTTAATCTTACTCACATGGACAGTTGTGAATTCATGAAATAGTGGGGAGATAAAATTTCTTTAAAGAAGGAAAAATATAAACTTCTTGAGAATGAAAGGATTACTCACAAAGGCATTGAGAATATGAATTGACTTTTACAAAGAACCAAAGAGCATTTCTAGTACACTGACTGTCATATACGTTTGTTTATACTTGGGCAGCTGCGTGTTTTTAGTCAGGGTATAAACAGAGCAAAACTTGATATGATAAAGAGAATTCTGCAACCTAGTCATGTTGAGTCGTTTAAGAAATCAATAGGTCTTTCCTGAAAATAGCACAGGGACTGGAAATGGGTGAAAACATTACCCAAAGATAACCACAGCAAAGGAACACATTAGTTCCCTCTCTTACGTTAATATTATCTTTTTACCTAAGATCTTCAAGCAAACATAAGTGAAACAGAAGTAGATTTTAAAAGAATTTCCTCCTTTTAGCCTCTTCTTGGCTCTATAATGAGCTGACTAGTAAAATCTAAGCATTGGAAAAAATTCCAGTGGGGATGAATTGATCCACTCCTGACTGAGACTAAAGTCACTTTCACTATTTCAGCAGATTAAATGACTGTTTATTGAATTCGGGGTCACTTTACAGAAGCTGTTTGACCTCAGGTCTTCTCCATCAGCCTCTCTAGCTGGCTGACAGAAACATGGAGAACGTCAGGGAGGGATCTGTGCAATTGGGTGATACTTTTGGGGAGGTAGGTCTTATTTTACTTGACAGCACATGCTGGGTAAACCAAGGCTGTAACTTTTAAAAAGCATAGGTTTTAGAATTAGACAGCTGGTTTTAAATCCAGGTTAATCGTTTCCAACAAGGATGACCTGGAGCAGAGACATAATCTGCCTAAAATCTGTTTACTTATCCATCAAATTTGAGCCATCCTCAGCCTGAGTGGTTAGCAGGATCACATGAAATGCTATATGTAAAGCTTCTAATCCAGTGCCTGGCCCAATACTAACACTGGATTCCATTTTCTTGAGGGTTTTTTGGCCCCATTTCCTTAATACAAAATGTATATCCCTTGTGTTTCTGTGCTAAACAGTGTCCCTTTCAGTAATAAACATGGCTCTTTCTTGCTGTAATTAATGCTCTGACACACTTTCAACATTCAGTCTAAACTTCTAGCTTCTCACCTTATCCAAAAAGACTAGAATTAAGTCTAACTACTACTTCCATCTGCCACTGGTTCTCTATGTTAGCACGTGTATTGCTATCTGTTGTGTGAGAGCCAGGCTAACAAATCCAAATACTGCCCTACTATAGTCTCGGCTGGCTCTGCTTCTAATTACATCTATGCTCAAAAGGAAGAAGTTGTTTTTTTCCTTAAGGCTTCCTGTATGATTTTATTGGCAATTATTCCCCATTATGCAGTGGGCTTGATCAGCTTCCTGTGACCCAATCCAATAATTATTGTCATAGATCAATACATTAGAAAATTTCCTTACAAGGAACAATCAGATATCTGCTTACAATGGCATTATCTCCAGCCTCAATTTAGTGTGGGTGGGATACTTTCCCATATACATTGCAGCATGAAAATACGTATCACTGATGTGGCCAAAACCAAAACACTGCTAAACACATTTATTGCATTCTACTAATGTCAGTACATCATCTATATATGCAAAATGAAACTACAAATTCCCAAGTGATTAGCATGTACTTCCCTTCTTCCCATTTCTATTTAGCTGGAAATGGAAACCATTCCAATAATAATCAGTTGCATAAAAGCACAGAGTACATTCCATAGCTGCAAATCAAAGTTACCACCCTCTTCTTCCTATATCATTTGACCCAGGCAAATGTAAGTAGGGGGTGCTTTGCCAATTCTTCTTCATTTGAATTTCCCTTCTTTGGGATGGACTCTATCATCCACTCTTCTTCCCATTTAAACTCTCTTGGGATGCGTTGCTTGTGAAGAAAATTACTCCGTGACTGCTAGAAATAAATAGTTTTAATTTTACCTTTTAATCTTCACTTTAACTTTCATCTTGAATTTCCCATTTTCAAGTATCTGACTAAATTGATTTGATGCTTAATGCTTGCCAAATAAATAATGAGGCTCTGAACGAGTCCATATGTAATAAGGCGAGGATTTCATTACTCCTAACATCACTATAATCAGGCAATGATTAAATTATTTCTAACATTCTTAACACCAATGTGAAATTATACTAAAGACCCAGAACAATTTAAGCCTTCCCACCATGTTTTGTATCAAGCATTTCTATTTCCAGCAGTTTATCACAATGTTGCAGGAATTGGCCTGTAAGGGTTTATGCTAATGCTAATGGAAAGAACTCATCCACAGGTGTCCCCCTTTATCTCAGCTACATCTTTGAAATCATTTACAAGTTCCATGGTAACAACCCTAAGGCCCACCAGCAGGAATGCTGATTAACACTTACGAGGGGAAAAAAGACTTAAATAATCAAACACTTTACAAATTGTAGAAACCTAGACAGATGTTCAACTCATGGTTATTTTGTGGAGGGGCAGTGGGGCAGCTCTTGAACTGACGAGTGTCTGCCTGCTCTTCTTCATTCAGGGTAGAGAGAGAGAGACTCAGGCATGTCCTCCAATCAAGGGCATTCAAATCTCTCTCTGGCATAACTGGCATTCCTTCCAGTCTGTAGAAATCAGATTATACCCATTGCATCCAAGGGAGATGCTTAACTCAGATCTTTGAGTTATGTTTATAGTACATTTGGAGGCTGACAGCAGCACCACCCAAGCAATGATTTGCAGCTTTAATGAGTGCCTGCAGGATGGTGATATTGATAAGAAATCTGTATTAGAGCACTGTGAATCATCATTAAAAGGCATTTAAAATTGGCTTGTAAAATATGGCTTTCGCTGCCCTCTACACACTCTCCTGGAAAGATGAAGTAGTGTATTAAAATGATGATATGGATGTTAATAAATACGAAGTCATGGCTACACTATTAGATCTGAATGTGGCAACAAGAGCCCCTGCAATTTACTCTCAAAGTTAGAGGTTCTGTTTTTATTATTGAATCTATAGGAGGCATCTTACGATGGTCTGGAGCCAAAACGTAACTTTCCTGGCCACTAAGCTGGCCACTGGTCCAGAACTTTAGTTTAAAAGGACAAAATGTCCTATTATTGTTGATGTTGTTTGTAAATTCCATTGTGGATTTATTATAGGCTGGGGGATTGTTGAATCTGGACATCAAGTAATTTCAAGCTGTCTGAATTCATAATGTGAGGACTTTTTGAACTGCAAACAATCCTGGGTTTTTCAGTGCAAAAACAGCTTGGAGGTGTGAGGGTGGGGTTGAGTTGAGGAGAGTGGTACAAGCCTGGTGTTATTCTGGGGGATAGATCCAGTGCATCGAGGTGTACCTAATTCTCACTGCAGTCATTGTACATCAAGATAATTTATATTTAATGATCAACCTAGCATTTAGTATGTAGCATTTATCTTACTAGAGTTATCAATTTAATTATATATGAAAACATTCAAATTAGCAAACGCACAAAGGAAAACTGCTTGTGCATGGAAGAAGATAAGCCTATATTATGGTTAATGTATTTATCCATTAATATAATCATTATGTAATTTAAGACATTTAGGTTCTACCAAAGTATTTTGCTAATGTGGGTTATAATGCCTGTGGTTTTCATAACAGTTTCTGAACTTAATCCTGTTCTCTTTCCATGGTTTACAGTATCCAGTTCTTCTCATTCACAGTTGTTTAAACATTTTCGACTTCCTCTAGAGTTATCTATTTTGAAATTATATTCAGCTAGAATATGTTTCTGATTGTCATTAAAATATTTATTTACTTTTCTAGAATAAAGGGTATTTTTAATATGTATAATAGTCTTAAAGGATGCTGGGTGTCAACTTTCTAACTCTAATCTGGCGTCAACATGCAGTAATCTGAGTAAATACTTCAGATAACATTTCATATTGCGCTCCCTTCAAATCGTTGTTTAGAGAATTTTTTCTCGTCCTTACAGAGTATATCCATTCATTTTGTCTATCACCCTAGCTTTTCCTCATCGTGTCACTAAAGAAGCACGTTGACAATGAACTTCACCAAGACTAAAACCTTAAAGTCCTGCCAGAGATATTCATATATATCCTCTTTATCTACATCTATTAATTTTTTAACTCTAGTGTCCTGGGTGTTTACAGGGGTATTCTATTCTTTGTAGCTTCACACTGTTAAGTGTCTAGAATAAGAACTGGATTTCCTTGACTCTGTCCAGGAGAACTCTCCCATGTAATTGAAGCTATCTGCAGCATTTGATATTGTGGCAACTCCTTTTCCTGTTTCTCTTAGTTTGGACAACACCCTGTTCTCTTGGCTCTCTTCCTACCTCAGTGGGTGCACCTTTGGGCTTTACTTCTGCTCCTTGCATAGCATGACGTTCCCAGAATTCTCTCCTTCTGTCTGTCCCCTTCTCACTCTGCACACACTTCTCACTCATGGGGATAATTGGCAATACTCTACTGGATCTCTCTTTTTCTTACTCCTGATCTGAAGATCATTTTTCTTTACTTAGTATACTACTTGGAAATGTCAATAGTTCCTCAAATTCAACAATAGTAATTATTGCTAATAATCCCATTACTATTGAACCAGTCCAGATCTCATCATCTCTTGCTTGGACGAGTGTATCAGTTTGCTAACTGATTTCCTAAACTTTATTCTTAATATTTTCTTGACTTTTATTCATATGTATCTACAATTATATGTCTAAAATGATTTTTTTAGTCCTTATTTTAACTATCTGTAACTCATGATAATATTGACTTTTCTCTTTCTGTTACCCTTTTCTTAGTTAATGTAATAATACTCTCACCTGGTTTTCTTCCTACCTTTTTGCCTATCCCTGCCAGGTCTTTTTTGTACATTCTTCTGTATTTTCCAGTTCCATAGATGGTGGTTTCTCACAGGCTCCATCTGTATCTCATTTTCCTTTCATTTTATTTCCTCTACCTTGGGCAATCTCAAATATTCCCAAGGCTTCTGTGACCATCTCTTTGCTGGTAAATCCCAAATTTGTATTTCTAGTCCATATTGAATATCAACTCCCTCCTCGTTATTGATCTCTATTAAATATTCCATAGGAATATTCCTTTCAGTTTAACATGTTCAAAATTGAACTCATAATTTTCTCCCAAAGCATAACTCCTCCTTCTGAGATCCTCATCAGAATGAAAATATAGTCAGCCACTAGGCTGCCATACCAGAAATCTTGATATTATTCTAAATTCCTCCTTATACTTCTTCACTTCTCACATCAGCACGTCCAGCCACTTCTAGCTCCTAAATGTCTCTCCAAACTATACCCACTACCACTATCCTATTTAAGATACTCTTATCTTTTACCAGGATTATTGTACCAGCCTCTGGTCTCCTTATTTTTTTACCCCTTAAGCACTTCTCTATAATAGCCAGAGTGATTTTTCTAAGGTACAAATATGATTTGCTATTTTTTTAAACTATATAAATATTTATTTACTTATTTTTTAAAAAAATTTATTGGAGTATAGTTGATTTACAATGCTGTGTTAGTTTCAGGTGTGTAGCAAAGTGCATCAGTTATACATATACAGATATCCACTCTTTTTTAGATTCTTCTCCCATCTAGGCCATTACAGAGTATTGAGTAGAGTTCCCTGTGCTATACAGTGGGTTCTTACATACACATTACTATATATAAAACAAATAACTAATGATTTGCTTTTTTTTTTTTAAACATCTTTATTGGAGTATAATTGCTTACAATGGTGTGTTAGTTTCTGCTTTATAACAAAGTGAATCAGTTATACATATACATATGTTCCCATATCTCTTCCCTCTTGCGTCTCCCTCCCTCCCACCCTCCCTATCCCACCCCTCTAGGCGGTCACAAAGCACCGAGCTGATCTCCCTGTGCTATGCGGCTGCTTCCCACTAGCTATCTATTTTACGTTTGGTAGTGTATATATGTCCATGCCACTCTCTCACCCTGTCACATCTTACCCCTCCCCCTCCCCATATCCTCAAGTCCATTCTCTAGTAGGTCTGTGTCTTTATTCCCGTCTTGCCAGTAGGTTCCTCATGACCTTTTTTTTTTTTTTTTTTAATGCACAGACCTTTTTTTTTTTTTTTTTTTTTAATTTATTTATTTATTTTTTATTTTTGGCTGTGTTGGGTCTTCGTTTCTGTGTTAGGGCTTTCTCTAGTTGCGGCAAGCGGGGGCCACTCCTCATCGCGGTGCGCGGGCCTCTCACTATCGCGGCCTCTCCTGTTGCGGAGCACAGGCTCCAGATGCGCAGGCTCAGCACTTGCGGCTCACGGGCCCAGTTGCTCCGCGGCATGTGGGGTCTTCCCAGACCAGGGCTCGAACCCGTGTCCCCTGCATTAGCAGGCAGACTCTCAACCACTGCGCCACCAGGGAAGCCTCACACAGACCTTTTTAAGACATCCATTGCCCTCAGAATAATGTCCAAACTGCCTAATATGGCTTAGAGAGCCCGTCCCAGAATGACTCCATCTCTCTCTCTGCAGCCCAGTTTCTTCCCATCTCCAGTTCTTACCTTCCAGTGTAAGCCCTAGTCAGACAGAATTACTCTTGGTCCCCTGAATTCCATGTGCTCTCTCTTGCCTTGGTACAATAGATTTGTATGTGCAACTTCCTCTCCTACAGCATTCTTCCACCTCCTCTTTGTGAACATTCTACTCTGCTGATCTTTCAAGGCTTAGTTTAGAGAATACTTCTTCCGGAGCTCTTTCCTTGACCTTGCCAAGACTTGGTTAGGTGCCTTTTTGCTGTTCTCACAAAGCAACTTCTACTTACCTCTGTCACTTAGTGTACCATGGTGTGACTGCCTGCTACCCACCACCCTATACTCAACTGTGAATTCTTTGAGAGCCAGGGCTGTGCCATTCACCATACAAAGCCCCTGACACAAAATGGGTACTCTATAGGTGTCTGTGGAAAGAAAGAGGTAAGATAGGTAGGAAGTATGATTCAGGTTTCTAATTATTAAAAAAATTACAGTTGTTCCCCATTACCTTTGAGAAAGAAGCCAAAGACCTTAGATCTAGGTTGGCTTTTGTCATTCTCAGCTCTGGCCACACTCCCAGGGGTATCTGGCTCTCACACATAAACCAAACATACAAGTCCCTAACCATGCTATGCCCTCTCTTGTGCCTTGAACCTTATCTTTCATTTCTTCCTACTTGCCTATATATATAATTTCAGACTCCTCTGAAATGTCACTTCCTCTGCCTTTGCAAGGTGGAGTTAAGTGCCAATTTCTTTCCCTATTGCTCTGCACACAACTCCTAATATAACCTTTATTCTATCATTTAATAATTTGTTCATATATGTTCATATATACCACTACCACAAACTTATGGGACATAGCACAGAACCTAGCACCCTGAAGATGGTGAGTGTTTAGTAAATGCTCATAGGATCAGTGGATGAGGAGGGCACTATTTTGCTGAGGGAACTAACTGTTCAACCTGGGTCTAATCTCCAACCAGAGATCTAATCTTTAAGATTAAATTAAAAAAGGAAATCTGAGAAGATGCTCTTAAAAATAATGAAACACATTGTATATAGAGAGGAAACCTCCTGAAACTGAAGACTACCTAATATTTATAATGGATCTCTAGCTTTGTAACCTGATTCTTGGGGTATCATTTCTTAAACACTCATGTTCAAGACACTGTGCTGACAGTGTTATATAATTTATCTCACTTAATTCTAACAACCATAAGAAGTAGATTCAAGTATTATCCTTTATTAAGAATGAGGAAAATTAGACCTAGAGTGATGAAGTATCTTCCCTAAGATCCCTCTGCTATTAGTAGCAAAACTAGGACCCAAGCCCAGATATGACCTCTACATCCACTACACCATACATGGAGCTTCTTGGCTCAAAAAGAGCATCATGTTTTCTAAAGGACAGAAAAATTTTCTGGGAAATATTGTGAAATATGTTCCCCTATGATCTAAGCTTCAACCATTATGTATAATTATCTTTAAAACAACCATGAAAATAACTTTCTATGGTTTTCACATGCTCCAAAGTCAGGTAGACAGCAGTTATGATGATAAGTAAAGGTATAGACCAAGTAAATTACTAATACTTATCTCCTTTATAGTGCCTTGAATAGTATATCATTCCTTCTAATTGAAATTTGAAGAGTTTATGAATAAGTAGAGCCACAGAACAAATACTATATAATATCTCCCTAGAAAACTATATCCCAAATGGAAAAGAAGATTGTAAGTGGAGTAATGGATAAAATACAGGCAATTTTTATAATATTGAGAGGGAAGTAAACTAGAAATCCTGCTCACTGACAATATAGCAGAGAGTCTATGGATAATAGATAAGAGTTCTGGAGACTACAATTGCCCAGCAAGCATACTAAGGAGAAGAGAAGGGTTAAATCCACTGATAAAACAAGCTTATATCAAGAAATAAAAATTTGAGTTGGATAGGAAGTCACCTCTTCTTGTGTAATTGCCTTCAGAGATTTGTGAACTTTTTTGGCTGCATAGTTGCAAGGTCCAAATCAGCTGATTGGTACGTCATCTAGCACACAAATGGGGAATTGGCAGATATTTTTAGGCTACCATCTGGCAATAACTTTTGCCAAAATCACCTCAATCTAGTAACAAAAGAAGTACATCACAGCTCCAAATATTTTACTGGGGCAGAAGTAATACAAATAGAGTAGTAGGTAAAAAAAAGTTCCATATTACAGAAAGTAGATTAGAGGGTATCAGGGGTTGAGAGGTGGGGGAAATGGGGAATTATTGCTTAATGGTACAGAGTTTCTGTTTGGAGTAATGAAAAGTTTGGGGAAAAGATAGTGATAGATGCAAACACTGTGAATGTAATTAGTGCCCCTGGACTTATATACTTAAATATGGTTAAAATGTTACATATATTTTATTACAATATAAAAAAAGATAATATAATATACCCCATTGAACTACACACTTTAAATGGAATTGTAGAATATGTAAATTATATTTTAATAAAGGTGTTAAGAATAGCTATGTATTGGGTTGGCCAAAAAGTTCGTTCGGGTTTTTCTATGGCAGCATATGAGAAAACCTGAATGAACTTTTTGGCCAACCCAATATTAGTTTCCTGGGGCTGCTGTAATCAATTAGGACATACTGGGTGGCTTCAAAGAACAGAAATTTATTATCTCACAGTTCTGGAGGCCAGAAGTCAAATTAAGATGTCAACAGGATCATGTTCCCTCTGACATGATTTAGGGGTCCTAGTTTCTGGTGGCACCTGACATTCTTTGGCTTGTAGTTGTATCACTCCAATCTCTGCCTCCATCTTTATGTTGTCTTCTCTTCTATCTTTTATAATGACAATTTATTTGATTTAGGGATTAAATTACATCTGCAAAGACTCTTTTTGCAAATATTGTCACATTCACAGGATCTAGAGCATGGATATGTTTTTTGGGGGTCTACCATTCAATCTCCTACAAGCTCCTACCCTCAACAGGCACTAACTGTGTGACAGGCACGCACTTACTTGCTAGGCATTTCTACCTCAACTATTTAATTTTCAAAACAACCCTAAATAAAATAAGTACGATTATTATATACACTTAACAGATGGTGTAACTGAGACTCAGAAAGGCTTAATAATTTGTTCATGGTCGCACTGATAAGAACTAGAGTTGAGATGAAACACAGAGGGTGATTCCAGAGTTTGCCCTCCTAGCCCAGCTATTCGAGTCTCCTTTGACAAAAGAGAGTACACTGTGACGGGGGGTGAGAAGCTGATTTCTGTATGGTGTTTTTTCTCCCACTTGTCTTCTTTCTGTAAGGGTCTGTAATTATTGTAGCAAACAGGAAGGCCCTCTTTCTATTTCATCTGTTAAGACAAGCTTTCTCATATGCTATAAATTGTGGTTTTTCTCCAAGAGATAATAGATTAGATTTGGATTTGTCCAACTTTGATCTGAACCTCTCCCTGAACGTCTGTCTTGTGAAGATCATAAATGTCATAAACTGAAATCCATAGAAGATGTGTAAACAGCACTAATTATACAATTCAAGGCGGGGCGCTTGTATTAGAACCCTCAACCAAGTACAAACCTCCCACTTGTTAGTTCACCTTTAAATGACATAGCAGCTCTGTGCCTCTAAAAAGAAGTTCAAAATCAAATATATCTAAGTGAACACTGTGAAAAAAAAAATAACTGGAGTTGGGTACTATTTTTTTTTTCTAAATCACTTTTTATTAAGACAGCTTTTGAAAGCCATTTCCGCTAAAATTTACTGCAGTGGAGAAACACGATACAATAATTACTGCATATAGAAGTCATCTTCAATCCTGAAGATAATACAGGATATTCAGGGCTTGGGACCATCACAATTTGGTTACTCCAAAGTGTCTTGTCACATAAGATTAATGATAGCTCTGCTTATCGATAAAGCACTTAGGCGCTCAGTTTCTACCATGCTAATATCCAAAGGAGCAGTCCTTCATACTGTGGTTTTTGTATTTCCTCTGTAAGTTTCATTTCCTTGCCTTTTCAATTTTACTTTCTGGACTGTCTAAGTTAATTTTCATTGCTTCCTTTGGTCTTTTCCAGTTTAAATCTCAATTTAATGATCTATCTCATGTCACAGTCTACTGGAGCATTATTTAGTAACCAGCTTTTTCTCCCGTAGTTCATGGGCACAGAACTAGTGACAAAATATCCTTATTCCCTTACAGAATATAAAAGGTTTGCTAGAGAGCATTCTTCACTTACCTAGTTTTAAAATCTTTTCCTGAATATTTCATATGTAAAACTACGAATTTCTTTCTTCAAATTTAGAAGACCATTACTTATGAAGAAAACAAACAAAGAAAAAAAAAAAAGGAAGAGAAACAAATTTATTTCAGAGTAAGGATAAGGGGCTAGTTTAATGATTCAGGCATTAGAGATTTTGCTGTGGCAGACCTACATGTGTAATCTAGAGGATATGAAACTTTCCTTAATGATTCATATGTTACTGATAAGATAATTCCAGCTTCTTAGATTTTGAAAGGCTGTTGGAAAATAAAGCATCTTTTTTCATGTTTTACAGGGAAAACTATTTGCAGGAGAAGTTCTGATTTTAGGCTTCCTAACATTGGTTGAATACATTTATCTGAATTAATAAGAAGGCCAACTAATAGTAACCATACCTTATATTTATTGATAGAATGTGCCAGAAATTCTGTTGAGTGTTTGATGTACATTATTTCATTTTTATCCTCCAAGTAAGCACTATTAATTTTCTTTTATGCGTGAAAAAACTGAGGTGCAAAGAAGTTAAGTAAGTAACTTGCCTTAAGTGACATAGCTGGTAGGTCACAGAGCAGTAATTAGAGCCTTGTTCTGACTCCCCAGCTTAGCTATTTAACCATTTACAGTAGCCCCTCCCTGGTAGCCTGCAGTTTTCCAGATTGTGAACACATTATTTGGATGGCTACAATTAATAGGTTGCTGGCTGCAGGTTACATCCCTCTGTGGACCAAGATTTGCTCTGTCTCTTGGTCCCTGAATATCTCCTCCTTTATCTCTTTCAAAATGGACACCCTTAAACATTTTTCTGTGACAATTCTGTGACACTGTCACATTTGCTAACAGGATAACACAGATTAGTGTTTACAATTCCATGGCTGGCGATCCCACTGCCATGAGACAAAACCAGTGTTTCTGCAAACCCTCTTCTCCCTCCGGCCTCGGTGCAACAGTCCTTCCTCGGGCTAATCTCCAGTCACACACCCTCAGCTGCTAAGGACAAAGAGAATTTTTGCCTGGGTAAGAGTGATGACATTGGGTCTGCCAACAGTGAAAAATGAATCCTTCATGATTAAAGAATCCTGGATCTCAGTAAGATCCTTCACATAGACCTCAAAAGAGAATTTTGCCTCAAATAAACTCTTTCCTCTCCAAGTCTCTTAAGTTCTAAGATCTTGGGCTCTAGTTTATGAAACTGTTCCACAAGATTTATTATTTGATAGGCTGAGAAAATCAGAAAGATTTTGCTCTGTTCTAATGCTTATGTTTGGCTGACCTACAAAGCGAGCAAGTGTCTCCTAACAATGAGATCTGATTTGAATTGGAGCCAAAGGATGACAAACCTGTGGAATGAAAAAACAACTCGAGAATCCAATCCAGTTATAGACAAAGAAAACAGCTTACTGCAAGGTTATAGCTGAAATGTTCATACTATAGGTAGTATAACTTAGTGGCTAAGAGATATCTGTCCTTTTTGCTTTTGATTGATCTCAAGTGTCCCAAATAACTGCCTAGCACACGGTAAATACTTAATATTTCTGTTGAATGAATTTTGAGTCTGAGTTTCAGAGATTTGTGAACAGGGTTTGAATCCCTCCTCTTTCATTAAGTATCAGTGTGAACTTGGACAGCCTAAATCCTTTCCTTTGGCTTCCATAACCTCATCCATAAGATGGGAATTACAATACTTGCCTAATAAAATGGATAAAGTGTAAAGTAAGGCACATTGGTAGCACGGCGTCCAGCTTGTAAGACAGTGATCCTTGAGCAGTAGATAGCGATCATCATTATCATCACCCCCGCTATTACTGTTGACATTATTATGTAGCACCACCACGCTCGCTTCTTCTGCCTTCTAGACAAAAATAAAAACAAAGAAAATGTAATGTTAATGCCCCAAAACATTTGGACTGAAATTTTGGTTTCTTCAGTGGTGAGGACGGATAATTTACTGAGGTCTTAATACTTGATATGCTCTCAGCGTTGCAAGCTTCTGAAGACTGGGATGCAGATATTCCCATCTCTGCTCACATACCATCCCTTCTGGAAGGTCTGCCAGGTTTCAGTTTTGGGCTCATTTGCTTCACCAGGAATGAACAGGTCTGTATATTTCATGAGCTGTTCTGAAAGCAACCCCCATGTAGATTTTTATTTGAGAGGGAAAGGAGAGCTTGGGATAGGATGGAGAGAATATTCTGAAAGGAAATAGAGAAGTGGCCTGTCCTGAAGAAGACTTGGAGGATAGGGTTTCACCAGTTTCCAGGGCCTGCCCCGCCCCCAACCCCCCCCCCCCCGCCCCCCGTAATATCTTTTTTTCCTTTTGTGAAAGGATTCTATCTGGTTAATTAACACATCCGTCACCTCACATATTTATTGGGCGGGGGGGTGGAGAATGAGAACATTTAAGTTCTACTCTCCTAGCAAATTTCAACTATACAATACAGTGTTATCAACTATAGTCACCATCTTGTACATTATATCTTTTACAGGTATATCTTTAGTACAGGATTTCTCAACATCAGCACCATTGACACTTGTGATTGGATATTTCTTTGTTGGAAAGGAGGCTGCTATACTATACATAGTGGGTTGTTTAGCAGCATACCTGCCCTCTACTCACCAGATAGATGCTAGTAACACCCCTGCATCCAATTAGGACAACCGAAATGTATCCAGACATTGTCAAATATTGCCTGGGCAACAAAGTCACCATAGCAGTAAAGTGGCAGGATTTGGATAAGGGATGCCTTCAAGTGTGTTTATCTATGGAGGTTGGAATTTCTGGATTGCAGGCAAATGTCAGTTAGCTTTCACAGCTGGTCAAGTTCTTTTTGTACGTATTGGTCACTTCCAACAGTTAGAGGTAAGTAGGAACTAAGTTAGTCCAGCAACCCTATCAGATATGATGTTCCACAGAGATCCAGTCTCAAGTCAAATCTGGCACACAAGCAAACATTATTAATACCTAGGTGCATAAACAATCATGCAGTTTGTTCCTTATGTTCAGTAAAGACTTTCCATCCTTTTAGACCCTCTTAAAAAATCCCACTGTATGAAAGATTCATTTCTATGAACATGTGTCAGGTTTAGCAAGATTACTGGTTGGATCAGGCCACACATTCCTCCATTTTGGGGGGAAACAGACTCTCAAGGACTTATAGATGTGTAGTAAAAATAGAAAGGCATTAAAGCATTGAGCTCATCAACAATGCTTTTCACCAAAGTGTTGTACACAAAGCCACTTTTGTGGCTTTTCAACAACAAAAACTCATTTTTAATATCCTTTGTGCTAACTCATAAACACTGTGGCAAACTTATATTGTGGTGCTTGAAGCACTAATGCCGCCACCTCTGGAGCATACACAACTTAATGAAACACCTGGAGTATGGATTCCTGATTAAGGTACTTCAAATGTATTCAACTGCTCTTACGGTGTGGACAAAAGTTATTTTAAATAAATGCTCATCACACAGTTGGTACTGATGCACTGGAAAGAAAATTAAATCCTTGGACCCAAGCTTGAATAAAAAGAGTAGGACTGGGCATATTGAGCCAGGGAGATCTGAAGACCAGAGGCCATTCCTTGAATTTTTTTAGAATGAATAAATCCTGGGATTCAAACATGTCCAGATTTCTTTTCAAGCCTGGAAGGTAGGATCTAAGTTATATTTGAAATAATTAAGAAAAAGAAGTGTCTTTACGTAAGGGAGACATATGACATTTCTCATCTCTCCAGGGTTGTACAAGAAATCTGCACTGTTTGTTACATGGGTCTTCTCTGAGTTCTGTGTTATTAAGTCTTAGGTTCTTTTTGGACCTTGATAACCTCTAACTTCATGCTCTCTTTCTTCTCTTTATGATATTTATATTCTCTTGACTAATTTTGGAATGGAAATTTTAGTCTCAGCTATAAAATTCTATTTTCTTTGCAATGAGTAACTTAGAATGACAGAGACTAGAAAAATTACCTCCAAAAGGCACAATGCAACAATGGATATATTTTTGTTTTGTCTCTAATTTTAGCATCCAAGACTGTATCTACATATGCCTTAGAAAGCCCTATATATTGTGGTTCCTGAACAGAGTATGAAAGGTTCATACTTTTTCGGTAGCAAATGTTTTATATGTCACCTCTGCAGATATCAAGAGTTCATAAAGATCATATGAGTATTGGTCCAATCTATTACAAGATATTGTGAGAATAAGCCTCAAATTTTTTCTTTAGCATCTTTATTGGAGTATAATTGCTTTACAGTGGTGTGTTAGTTTCTGCTGTGTAACAAAGTGAATCAGCTATATGTGTACATATATTCCCATATCTCCTCCCTCTTGCGTCTCCCTCCCACCCTCCCTATCCCACCCCTCTAGGTGGTCACAAAGCACCGAGCTGATCTCCCTGTGCTATGCGGCTGCTTCCACCACACTGAGTGATTTTCTGTTACCCTAACATACCTTTGCTTCTAAATTTTTTGTCTGTTTGCAATGGCTTTTTCTGCAATGAGCTTCCTTTTATCTTTTTTTTTTTTTTTCCCCTTGGGTTATCTTGTCTTCTCCATACAGATCTTATTATCCTGCTGTGCCTTTTTCACCTTCTCCAGAAGTGGGGGTTCCACCCATTGTTGTTTCATTGCCCCTCATAAACCCTCCTGTTCATTGATGAAGGTGGCCTGAAACCCTGGCTCTTTCTGCACCTGGCTGCCAGCCCTCTGGAAGCAGGAAATATGCTTTAGTCATTGTTGCATTCTTAGAAACCAGCATAGTCTACGGCCTAGAATGAGCATCAATAAATATATCCTGAATTGACTTGGCATTAAAATTCCAATTTTCTTATAATTTGCATATCCTGAGACTTTGAAATTACTTGGTGCTTTTTAGTTTACAAAGGAAGATATCTGGGTGGAAGGGGGAGGGGGAGAGTACCATTAGAAAAGCAGTCACAGTAAAGGCATTAGACTACCTTCCCCAGCCAGCTCCGTGTGACAGGGGGGCTGGCATATGGTCGGACAGGCTTTGGGAATGCTGACATGGGGGAGTGTGGCAGAACAGAAGCTAGGGGAGCACAACAATAAGAGTAGATTGTACGATCTTCTGTAAAGTTACTAAATGTATGCGTGCTCAACGTGATGGCACCTCTTAGGAGAATAGAATGAGGACAGAGCCTTGTGTCCAGATTTGATGTGGGAGTGTCGGCAGATGCCCATGAAAACTCAGGCCTGGAGATAAGGGGACAGTGAGAAAGTAAGATGGGAAATTTGCAGAAACTCTTTAGAGTGTGACTGTGTGTGTGTGTGTGTGTGTGTGTGTGTGTGTGTGTGTGTGTGTGTCTGTCTGTGTCTGTGTGTTAGTAAACACTGGGAACACAAAAATTTTAAAATTTAGACTACTTAAGCCAATTTTACTTAAATCTCCAAGGGACAGAGCGGCTCCCAAGTGACATGAGGTTACAGATACTTCACCTCCATTATCTGTTTCGATTGCCACATGAACGTAATGAAGTATGCACAAAGTAGTTACTGTTATTTTACAGTTGAGGAAATGCAACTTGAGAGGTTAAATTAAACTAATAATAATAATAATAATAACCGAGACAGAATTGTCTCAGGCATAGTATGCTTCACTGCATTATTTCATTTAATTCTCTCAAATAAAACAAGAGGTTGCTACTATTACTATACTCACTTCACAGCTAAGGAAACTGAGAGGTTATTTCCTCAATGTCACATAGGAAGTAGTGGGCTGAGACCCAGATCTGTCCAGTTCTAAAGCCTCTATAATTAGTCACTATGCTATTCCACAGTTCTTGCTTATGTGTCTTGAAAGCCAGTCGTCTTCAACAATACTTTTTTCCTAACACATTTTAAACAAACAAGTAAACCAAAAAAAGAAAAGAAAAATCCAGGAAATGGTTTTACCCCCAAGATTAACATTTTCTCATTCATTTTAATCTAATTGAGCTCTATTACAACATGGGAGTGTGGGGTTTCCAAGTACAGCCCATACCTTCCTCCATATTCAGAACGGGCCCTTGCATTCCATTAACTAGCCACCTGCTCTGTTCTTTCTGTGCGATCACAGAAGCAGCCAGTTCCTTCACCTCCTCCTCTTCACATTTCAGGAGTTTCAGGGTGCCAGCAGACAGGAATTCATTCCTCCCACCGTGTGCTGAGAAGGTCACCATCCCATCCTTCCCAAATGGTGAAAGCAAGGTACAGGGAGGAGGAACAGTTTTCTAAAGGTCAGACTGAGGTGGGAGAGGGACCCTGGTGAATGGATACCCTCCCACCAGCCCGCCTGCCTCTTCCTCAGCTCACCTTTTGATTTTCTAGATCTGAGAGCCAATCACAGAGCACAGGGAAGATGGGTTGTAGCATTTGATGATAATGGTTAGCACTAGGGGAAACTTAGAAAATGTTTATCAGCTAGTCAGTTCAGGACTAAAAATATTTCAGAATGATCAGATTTTCTGAGTTCAGTTAGAAAGAATTCTGCTTTCCTTCCCCCTGGAAATTCCTCAACTTAGAAGTTTTTAAATAAATAAAAACCCAAGTTGAACATGGCTGGATTTCTATTTCAGAAACTGATTTTCTGACAGCCGTAGAATTAAAATGCTTTTTTATTTAGGGAGGTTAAGATAAAATCTATATCGTACTAATCCATGATTTTCTAAACTTCAGTTATTTTCTTTTCCTTCCTTCCTTTTGTCATATACTGAGTATGGCTTCTCCTGTTAATTTTTTTAGTTACTTGATATTTTCCTTTAAATTTACAATTTTAAAAGTTTATAATACTTTCTTTAGCATGTTTCCAATATATTTATAATAAAACTTTCTAATAGACATTGAATAAAACATAGTTATTAAAATAAAACCTGTTTCTTTAAGTAACATCTAAAACCATCTCATACCACCAGCAGTGTGCTTCCAGCTTTTTAGACACTCTTTTAATTGCTAGGCTGGGACAACAATAGGGATAATGTTCTACACATCCTAAGGAAATATATTAAGGATTATGGAACAACTATGGTCTCTGAAAGATTTATGAATAATATATGGATGTGTATGCATCTTCTTTGATCTCTTTACTTCAGTTCTGATTCTTTTTACAATAAGGCATCTTTTACCAAAGCAGAGAGGTGGATTTAGGAAGGAAATCAGGCTGCACCCAAAGGTTCGGTACTCTCTTTCCTATTGGCAGTCCTGAAACTGAGAAGGAAAGTCATTTATCAGCTCAGAATTCTTTTCCATATGTATTCATTCTCGTAAATATATAGTGTAGCTGATCCTTAAATATAATTTCATGTAATCATGTTACTTAAGGCATATCTTCCCTGCCAGAAAGAGGTGTCTGTATTCTTATTCATACCCCTGCTTCTCTCCTGCTCATGGTGCTGACATATGATGTAGTAAAGAATTAACGTTTTCCAAAGAGAGGTCTGCCTTTGCCCTGGGATCCTGGGAGGTGATATCTAGGCCATTGGAATGTCCTGCCTGATAAGAGTATCTTTGTTTACCTTGGGACCTTGCGCCCCCCTGGACAGTCTCATATTGTGATTAATGATAAAGGTTTTGGGCTATGTGGCATCTGCTCTACTTCTGGAGGGGCAGGAGACCAAAGGTCAGGCACACAGGCTGTCAGCCATGTCTACGTGATGCAGTTCCAATAAAAACTCTGGACATGAGGGCTGGTGAGCTTCCCTGGTTGACAATACTCTGTGCATACTGTCACACATCATTGCTGGGAGAGGTCAATCTGTCCATGACTCCACTGGGAGAGAATAATTAGAAGTTCCACATTTGGAAACTTCCAGGACTCTGCCCCATGCATCACTCCCCTCGGCTGACTCTAATCTGTATCCTTTCATTGTCATAAAATATGACCACGAGTCTAACAGCTTTTAATGAGAACTGCGAGCCCTTCTAATGGACTGTCCACCTCCAGTTGGGCACTGTAGCCCCTAACATCACACACATTAAAAGCACTCAGTAAATACCGATAGGCACTGCAACAGCATAGTTGAAGAGCTGTGAAGTCAGATACACTGGCTCTACCATTAACCAACTGTGTGGTCTTGGACAAGTTACTTAACTTCTCTGTGGTTCTTTTCACAAAATGAGAATAGTACTATTTTGTACCTTGTAGGGTTGTAGTGAGAAATCAGTACAAATGCTATGCTGAGCCGTTTTAGAACCTGAGGTAAAAGGAAAAATCAGTAATGCTGATCTAGTCTTTATTTAAAATTTTAATATTTTGTTTATCATGAATCTTTCATTAGTATTCATTTTCAAGAAATGTTACATTAAAATATTATTAATCTTGATTACTAAGTCTTTGATGGCCCTTCAGATTTTGCACCCAAGGTGAGACCTTCACTCACCTCACCTTAAGTCTTGGCCCTGGTGAGGATTAACAGTAATAATTAAAGTAAATTACATAGCACAGGGCCAGTACCATAGGGAACACTCAATAAAGAATATGTAACATATAACTTGGAGAAAACTTTGGAAATTTATGTTAGTGGGGATAAAAATATCATAACTATGACAAGGGATTGGGGAATATTTTCAGCTTAAAAGGAAACAACAGGAGTTTATTCTCATATGCAGACTGTGAAGATTGGACAGAGTATGAGAGTGTGAGGGCTTATGCATTGGTTTTCTAATTTATTATATGAGAAATGGCAAATGAATAAGTTGGAGGTTCTTTATGAATGTTAGCATTTATAAACAGATGTTGAATTTGTAAAGATTATCTTTCAACAAAGAGCACATTCAACATTCAATAAATTGAAACGCTCACAAAGTATGATATTCTAGTTAAATGGATTCATCCTGAGAATTTCTTTTAGTTTCAGCTTTGGCTTTTGAAAGGTCTCTGTAATATGTATTTGCTGACTTCCTTACCACAGTGGCTAGAGTAGATGGGGCCTAATAACCCTGTGGCATTTCTGTGGCATTCATGCTGTTTGGTTCAAACCATGTTTATGGGTGTTAAAGACACAGCTGTGACTTTTGAAACTGAATATCTGACAAAAGATAGCCTTTTCTCTCATGACTTATATCTTAGCTTTTGGGGGAGATAAATTTAAAACAATTTTCTGCCATAGTATAAAAAATAAATATATGGTCTTTGTTACAGGTTCCTGACACAGCTCCTAAAATGCTTTGAATTTACTCTTTTGTACGCTAATGACATGATTCATGACTGGGCTGGGCGTGCTCTGGGTAGCTTTGGGATGTAGATGCTGGTCACCAGAAAAACCAAACAAGTGCTTAGAAAGTTAGAACTTTCAGCATCTTGTTCCCCAAACCAGGAGAAGGGCTGGTGATTAAGTTCAATCACAAATGGCCGATGATTCAATGAGGCATGTCTACACAATGAAACTTTGATAAAACTCTCTGGATGACAGTGTTTGGGGAGCTTCTGGGTTGATGAATACTTCAAGGTGCTGGGAGGGTAGCATATCTGGAGAGGACATGAAGGCTCTGCATGGCCCCCCAGCCTATAACTTGTTTTATCCATCTCCTCTACTTGGCTGCTCCTGATTTATATCCTTTATAAACCAGTAAATGTGAGTGCAATGTTTTCCTGGGTCTGTGGGTCATTCTAGCAATTTCAGAACCTAAGGAAAGGGTCATGGGAACCCCCAGATGGTTGGTCAGAAGTGTAGGTTGCCCCTGGGACTTCTGACTGGCATCTGAAGAGGGGATAGTCTTGTGGGACTGAGCCCTTACCTGTTTTGGTGTGCACTAGCTCTGGACAGTCGGTGTCAAAATTTAATTCTTAGACACCCAGTTGGTGTAGGAGAATCATCGACCTGCCGATATAATTTAGTTGAGGTTTCCCTTACAAATCCTTGCTGACCTTCTTCAAATAGTTTGTGATTATACTAGTTTTACAGCAGCATATTCACATTGGCTATGGCCAAGGCTTATCTCTGTTTTCCTGTTATTTCTATGAATTCCCAAAAGTGAATTAGCATTCTAGTAAGGCTTTACAAAGGGAATAATTTATGAAATTCATATAAATAAAATCATCACATCTTTTAATGATGTATAAATACCCAGTTGATTAGATAAGTTTTCCATCAGTTATATTGGCATCATTTCTGCCAAGATGAGAAAGACCCATACAATCTGTTCATGCATAAGTACTCTTGAAAAGTAAACTCAAGGACATAGGAAGGAAAATTGGGAAATGAAAGGGGTATATGTAGTTTGAACCAATGTTACTCAAAATATGGCACTTGAACCAGCAGCCCTATCAGTTGTGAGCTTGGTAGAAATGCAAATTCATTGGCGCCACTTCAGTTTACCAAATCAGAATCTGAGGGATGGGGCCCAGGACGCCGTGCATTAACCGATTTCCAGGTGATCCTTATGCAGAGTAAATCTGAGAATCACTGTTCTCTATATCTTTAAATCAAAACTAAGTTCAGGTGAGTAAGTCAGCTGTCATGAGAAGCTCAGATTAAAAGGGAGGGTGATGAACTTTCCCAGTTTGCTTGGGACTTCGAGGTTTTCTAGGATGCAGGACTCTCAGAGCTAACACCAGGTAAGTCCCTGGCAAACCAGGGTTAAGTTGGTCGTTACGGTCAAATGATTCTGTGCTTATTTCACAAGCAAGACTACCTTGCATTTCATTTTATCTCTGTCAGATATCCTTTATTCCCTGACTGATTTCCCTCAGGCTCTGGGCATGACCAAATTAATATGACTATCTTGTGGGTCATAGATTTGGGGAATTCAATAAGGTAGTTAGTTAGAGTTGACATTTTGTTCTTGCCGTAGCTGCTGGAGTGTGATTACACTAGAGTGTATGATCCAAAACTTGCCTCTGTGCTTAATTTTTTCTCACTTCAATGTTACGTGTGCAATAGGACTCAGAAAAGGTGGAAGCATGGAATCATTTTAAAGTTCTTGAAAGTCACTTAAATTTGTTTACTTTATTTTTCTTTGTTGTCTGTTCCTGTTGGTTCTCATCCAGGTTAATATGAATCTCTTCTTTTGTTCCCTGACTTGTTTCCAGATATCTTCATTAACAGTATAAATTTGCACTTATGTCCATGACTTTCAACTTTACAAAGTGTTTGTTGGTCATTGCTTTTGATTGTAGAGGGTCGTGACAGTACTGTAAATGCCACTGAGAGTTGATTAATAGAATTAACAGCTACTAGTAATTATGAGTGCCATGTGTACTTTAAGTGCGGCTTTATTTTAACGCATACTTTGAAAGCTTACTTCTAAGGAAATAGAGTAGGAAATGCTCCAAAGAAATGAGTTTCATCTTTTGTGAAGTTCAAAGCAGAAACAAAATGAAACTAAACATTTAACAGTCTGTGTCTGTCTCTAATGAAATCTAATGGGTTGGTGGGTGTGTGTTTCTTCAAACATAATAACTCTACACAAATTATTTGTTTTTAATGTCATAAAAACTCATGTTCTATTCCTTGCTTTTCTTAAAGCTCCACAATGAAGGCTCAATTATGTTGTTACATTCACAAACAATTAGGTTTGACTATTTGAATGCAATCTATTGTTGCCAACATTTTGCAGCATTTTTTAACCAGTAAAAACATTCTGCTTTGTCTATTAAAATGCTCATTTCGTAAATTGTTTTTCATGTGGTTTAGGCTGTAGCACAAATGTTTTCTCTCCTCTCTTTGCAGCTAATTTTTTCCCTGTTTATCCACACAATTAGCTAGGTAAGTACTATGAGTTATCTCTGAAATATGGGCTTTCTCTACTGAATCAATGACTCAATTTCAAGTATCAGAGAACTTTAGAGCTCAGTTAAATAGAAGAGTCATTTCCCAAGGCTCTCATATACCCATTTAGGAGTCCCTAAGTAACTTTAATCCTCACGTGTGGCAGTTTGCATGCTCTGATCCATGAACGTCAGTGGCGCACTCTATTTAGTATTTGGTCTGGCCTAGAAAGCAGGGTTCTGTGTTATTCTGGGTAACGTTTTAAAGTCATGACCTATACTGAAAATTAGGTGTAATCAATTAACTACCAAAAACCTCTTAGGAAGGTGTTATGCTTGAGACCAACATACTATTGTTTCAAGTAAAACACAGTTTTTCTCCTAATGATGGAACAGATCACTTGCTTTTGATTGGGCACCAGATAAAATACTTGGATCATGTTCGCTGGTCATCATGAACAATACATATCCTCAAATATTAGGATCAAACTCAGCATGGTGAGCTGGGCCAACAGCGTAAGAGGCATGTATATTTGGACCACCAAAGGAAACAAGAGATTCCAGTCTCCCACAGCCCATCTCCCTCCCACTCTTTGCCTACCTGCATTGAGAGCAAAGGCAGACAGACCTGCCTCCTACTTAAATTGTCATTCATTCTCTCCCCTTCCTTTTTGTCTCCATCCCTTTCTCCCTCATTTGATTCTCACTATAAGCCTTTAAGAATTAGGTCTTTTTAAAATTCCCATTTGACAAATAAGGTTTAATGACTGTTCCATGGTCACTCAATATAAGTAGCCGATATTTGAACCTCGGCTTCCTAACACTGAAACTTTTCCTTGGCCTCTGTGCTATGATATAAAACATGCCTGAGAGTAGTCTGCCTTGGCAATGTGTGATGGGGGGAAAAGGCTAAATACCTTAGGTGGGCTTGCACCCTGAAAGGTACACCCAGTGGGAATTACATCACTAACAGTCTTGTCACTCCTTTTGCTGCAATGGACTTAAATATATCTGCTTAAGCATATACCTTGACTGCTTTTTATTCTACTTCCTAAACCCCTGGAACTGGGTTTCCAATGTCACACCTTTCCAGTAGAGAGCAAGTTTTGATGCTCCTATGGCTTTGATATTGACTGAAATTGTTTGACAGCTCTTCCCAAGTTCAAACCAATGACTGAATGAAGGTCTTATCTGCAGTGTGATAGACTATTGATACATTCCATTGGTAGTTTGGGAATTGGAGGGATTAACTCACTTGTAGTTTATGTGAATTGGAACAAATTGGACTTGACCAAGGTCTTTCAGATGTGTCTACTTTAGCTACAGTCATCTTTAGGTGTCTTATTAATTCTGTAAACCCACTGTGAAGTTTTCCACGCCACAGTTCAGCATGTGTGTCTTTCGTTCCTTATCTAAGGTCTGCTTTCTAAGTTAGAATCCAAATACAAATGTACTGGGCTGTATATTACATGTGGGGGCTCATAATGTAAGGGGTATGAATGCAGTGTCTATAAACTGCAATATAAGCTTCTAAGCCATCAGTGAGGTTTGAGGGTATTGCAGTAGGCACTCAAACAAAATCTTAGGGCTTCATGATATACCAGCTTCTTGCTGCATTTCAAAATCATTTTTTTTAAAGAAATGAAAATTTACTAACCTTTCACTCAACGCCAGTAATGATGAGATCCTAGTTCATTTATATTCAGCTGGGGTAACATATTTATTCAGGTGCCAGATGTAGAGTGTTAATGGATTAAAGTAGACGGACAAAGTGGGCAATTGTACTGTAAATGTTACTTAAGTGAATTTGGCCTGCAAGGGTATTATCGATTTATTTTATCTAATTTGGTTTGTATTGCAATTCAAGCTCAAGATTGAGGGTTGAAGCCATCTGTCTTCTACAGGTGCAATGGCTTCAGGTCACAAGGGAACTAAACTTAAGTGAATAGGAAGTCTGTTCCTTTGAGGAAGCAAAGAGAGTGGAAATATTTTCCAGTGGGGTGGGGGTGTGGAGAGGGGAGTGTTGCTCTCCTCCCAAGGACACTAAGAAATCCTATGCCAGCAGGAAGAAAACATGCAGCCACCACTCAGTGAAACATTTTGATTTCCCTGTCAATATTAAAACAATATCCTCTTAATGGCTGAGGAGTGGTACTTTGCAGAGCTAGGCATGGAGCTCAGTGGTGTTACCCATCATCGATCATTTTGTAAATCAGCGGAACAGGAAGAAAGGTGCCTTTTTAGCTGATACACAAAGCACCCTACTGAGTGATTCATGTTCACTCCCTCAGTTCTCCATGTGTCCAGGCTTATGAAGAAAAGAGAGCGGCCGGTGAGAGCAGGAGAGCAAGAGTTCTCAATTATGTTTTGAAACTGTTATGAAATTGCTTAATACTAAATTTGTTGTTGAATGATTGAACATAAATGATAAAAATATAAACTGTTTAGTGCCATTAAACTAATATGAGAATATCATATTATGTAGCTCTCATCCCCCAAATTATTATAGCCTAAATTTATCATGATTATAAAGAAAAAGAAGGCAATCAAGTTTTTAAAAAATAGGGTTGTCAGAAGCAAACAACTTTTGTACAATTCATTAGGTCCTCTGACACAGCCTTGTGAAACAAGGAAGGATTCATATCCTCTTCAATTAAGGATAGGGAATTGAGACCTCGGGAGGCCTGGTGGCCAGTCCAAGGCCGCCTGGGGCAACCATAAGAGCTTTTCAGGTGGAAAAGCAATACTGCACACCTATATTTGTCCCCTGGCTCCTCTGCTTCTAGAGTTGCAAAGAGATCTATTAATTAAACAAAACAGTTAGCTCCCCAGGAGCCTTTGGATATGAAGTCTCTAATGACTCCATGCAAAATGTCCCAGACCCGAAACATCTGTTCTAGAGATACAGTCAAGTTCCACTCCAGAGTCCCAAGTTAACAACTTATCTCCTTTCCTTTTATTTTTTTAAGTGCATAGCAGCTGTCCACGTATTTCAGAGGACAGACCTTGGTTTTAAACTTCAGCCAGAGACTGTTCCATAGAAAACTCTCCACACTTCACTGTATGTGCTAATTAGAAGCTTCTTAAAACAAGCACATAAATTCATTTATACACTGATGAATTTTCAGTTGCCAAATAGCTCCAGTGAAAAGGCCAGAAAAGTAAAAATAGTCAGTCTAATGAATTTAACATTTATTTTTGTGCAAGCTTGGGTAATTTTTAGAATTGTTTTGTTTTTGGAGGAATGATTTGCATGTGCAAGGCATTTGTTTTTTGAGACTCTTGAAATACTGTTTCCTGGAAAAGGAAGGCAAATTCTCTTGATGGAGAGGCATGCAGTCAGATACCCGAAGTTAAACCCAAAGCCCAGAAGTGAAAGGAAGAGAGATAATCTCTAGGTCACACATTTACAAGGCCTGAGGGAAAGAATGAAGAGCATCAAGGAAAAAATAAAGGTGACTTATTATTTCACTGCAGCATGGGGTAAATATGTCTCTGATGTGAGCCCTAGAGCTAACAAAGAACAGTCGCCACTTCCCTTCCTGTTGCATCCCTCCAACGAGGGACAGCAGGTGAATGTCAGTCTCATTTCTAACATGGAAATACAATTTCATATGCTGTTTGTTTTAAATCTTTTAATTTTTTTACTTTCCCCTTATGAGACACACAGAAACACGCATACATATTTATCCATTCATCCATCAATCAGATACATAGTGAGGGCCTACTATTCTTCTGGCCCAGAATAAGACAGAAGATCACTGTCTAATGCAGCTCACAATTTTGTGGGGGGGAACCACAAAATTAAAAAGTAAATGGATCTATAGTAAAGATAATTATAAGTCAAGAAAATTATTAGATTATAAATATGATAACATGATAGACAATTAGGAGGAACAAAGGTCTTTGGAATAAGAGGTTGATCATGAAAAGGCCTCCCCAAGGAGATGAGTTAAATTATCTGAGTGATGGGAAGGAAGTAATTGTGCAATGCTTTGAAGAAAGGATCTTCCAGGAAGAGAGAGAACAAATACAACAGTCTTGAGGCCAGGACAATTTCCAAAAAAATGGAAAGAAGGCCATAGAGTTTAGAGAATAGTGATTGTAAGTAGACTTAGTGTTGTATGGTACAAGATGAAGCCAGGGAGGTGAACAGGGGTAAATCATGATCTCATAAACCATAAAACAAGCACTTGCATTTCATTCTTTTTAAAACTTTGATGCAATTTTCTACATAACATCTACATGGTGAGTATTGCCCAAGCTCTTTATAGAAGCTATTTCATGAAATACCTATGAAAGCTATTTCAACAACCCTATAAGGAATGCAACAGTATTTCCACTTTGTGGATAAGAAAATGAAGACTCAAAGAAGTTGAATAAATTTTCCAAGGTTATTCAGACAGTAAGAGGTGAAGCCAAGTTTCCAAGCAAGATCTAACTCCACAGTCTGAGCCCTTGTCTATTCTCCCCCTTTGCTCCACATCTTTGTAATCTTATTTTCCAGAACTAGCTGGCGTGTTGTGCGCATAATGCAGGTGAGACATACACAAAAGCAAATACCATCTGAAACAGGAGGGCTAAGACCCTGTTGGCCAGAAGAAACTGCATGGGAGGAAAAGCAGTCATTAAGAACGGCAGTTAAGGGTAGCTCGATTCTGAATGGCCTCTGCTAAATTACCTTCCTCATGAGATTCTGCATTCCCCGTCATAGCTAGATTAAAGATTTTCATGATGTCAGGAAGTCATCATTACACACACACACACGTCTATATATTCACATATATATTCATATATATGAATTGTATGAGTATGTAACTCATATTAATATATATTCTTATATATGAGTTACATATTGAGGAAGGTTGCATTAAAAATGGCCAAACAGATATTTCTGGGCCCACATGCTCTTCCAGAACCTTGCCATTCTCCATCAAGAGAGGGAGTCTATTTCTCCTCCTCCTGAATCAATCTGGCAAGGCCTTTGAGCGTCTCTCAGCGAACAGAATGGAGCAGAAGAGCTTCTGTAAGACTTCTGAAGCTAGGCTATAAAATATGATGCATCTGTCTCTGCCTCTCTTGGGATGTTTGCCCCTAGAACTCAGCAGTCATGTTGTAGAAACCCCAGGCCACATGGAGAAGCCAGGAATAGTTGTTTCTGCTAACAGCCATGCTTAAGGACTCAGTCCACAGATCACTGCCAGAAATGTGAGTGAATGAGTCTTGAGATGATTCCAGCTTCCTGCCTTCAAGCCACCCTAGGTGATGTTGAGTGCAGTAAAGACAAACTATCCCCACTAGGTTTTGCCCAAATTGCAGATTCATGAGCAAAATAAACGTGACTATTATTTTAAGCCACTAATTTTTAGGGTAACTTGATATACAACCAAAGCAACTGAAACACAATACACAGATTATTTGAATATGCCATATATATATATATATACACACCCACACAGTTTATATTTTACACACAAATGTCTGTACATATATACATATACATATACATAATCTAAACATACCAAAAACTAAAAGTGGCTTTTAGGAGACTATTCTCTTAACATGTGGAGATGATATAGTTATTTGATTAAAAGGAATAGTGTTGAAGTTAGACCTTGATTTGAACTAAGATCCATTTCTTAGTTTTTCTTTCTAGGTGTGGCCTTCAGCAGGCTAGTTAACCTTTCTAATATTTGCTTTCTTTGTCTATTAGGTAGAGATATAATGGCTCCTATTACATAGGACTGTTGTGTAAGATAAATAGGATCATATTTTATATCTCTTAGCATAATGGCTGGTACATAATAGGTACTCAGTAATTGGCACTACAAAATAAAATTTTAAATTATTATTGTTATTACTCTAGCATTGGGCATGGTCCCAGTTTACAATTTACATCTTTTCCCCCAGGAGTTCACTTAAAAAGATTTCAAATCTAAGTGCCACCCAGGCAGTACCATTATCTAAATAGTTTCTGAAGCATGTGAAAAAATCAGAGCTGTGGATAATTAGAGGTCAGCTGACAGGACCCAAGAAAAGATCTTTTAAAACATCTTAAGGGGGAAAGAGAGAAAAAGGCATAGAAACTAGAAAATGTTCAAGGGAGAGTGAATATGTATTTTTCCTTGAACTTCAGCCAGTTGTGGAATTCAATATGAAACCTTAGAAATATGAGTGTCAATGACATTTCCCACCAATTAAATTTCATCCTAGCACAAATCAGATGGGATATATCAAAGACTTTAAGAAAAAGAAGGTCATTTTGTCCATGAAAATGTCTTCCTCCCTGTACAAACACCACCTTTCAGGGTTGTAGCTTTATTTCGTAACAATGGGGCTCATTGTTGTGAAGTATCAGAGCTTAGCCTTTTTTATAAAAGAGCTGTTGCTGATGATTCCGTATTATTCTTTCCCAGTTATACTGCTTTGACTTAACGCGTCATTTCTTACAAAAATGAAGGTAACTCCAGATGGTTCTGGAAACTCTGATTGGTTTAGTGGTATCCTGTTGGATTGGGTAGACCCCTGACTGTGTTGTGTGTGACACTTGCTCTCACCTGTCACTTGCTGAAAGCAGAAAATTCTTGGACTATGTTCTACCAACCTCTATGAATCAAAGGTGCTACCATGTTTTGGCCTTAACACTCTGCATCGTTCCTCTATGGTAAGTAAAAGAAAAATCCTGAGTCTTTTGTTGAATCACTGGTGCCAGTTGATGCAACATTTGGTGCAGACACTTGATTAGTAAGTTCTGTCATAAAAAGGTTGGGAGGAGGGAACCGGGGGAGCCTAAGCCACCGTCTTTAACTTAGCCTTGGAACTGTGGCACAGAGCCCACCACTCTTGTTACCACCCTGTGCAACTGACCGCTGTTGTCCACTGAGATGCCGTTGGTATCCTGAGCAGCTAACCCACCACCTAAAGCTTCGTTGAGTAGAAGTCCAGTTCTTCACCAGTGGATTCAGGAAAAGCCTGAAATCCAATCAGATTTTCCAGCTTTGGGGAAACTTCTCACCTCTAGTTAGCTAGCTGATGCTTGATAGATACTTCATCTTTGTTTTTTTCTTTTGTTCTTGTTGTTTTTTAATATTTTGGCCACGCCACGTGGCATGAGGGGATCTTAATACCGTGCCCCCTGCCATGGAAGCACGGAGCCCTAACCACTGGACCGCCAGGGAAGTCCCCTACTTCATCTTTCTTATGAACACTCTTGTTGACTCCTACTCATTCTCCAAGGAACATTCCCCCCCCTTATACATCCTCCTCCCCCCCCCTTTTTTTTTTCTTTTTCTAGGTGTGAAATCCTGGGACCTTTGAAAGGAAATTTGAGTTCCTATGATTATTTCTGTCATTTTTAAGCTCCCTCTTGTCTCAGGTCTTACTTCCTTTCTGTGCGAGTTAAATTAGAAGTGATTTCTTTTTCCCTATTGAAGATCCTGCAGGTGAATTTGAGATCTAATGAATTTTTTTTTTAACTTTTTTTTTTTTTTTTTTTTATGGCTGCGTTGGGTCCTCGTTTCTGTGTGAGGGCTTTCTCCAGTTGCGGCAAGCGGGGGCTACCCCTCATCGTGGTGCGCGGGCCTCTCACTATCGCGGCCTCTCTTTTTGCGGAGCACAAGCTCCAGACGCGCAGGCTCAGTAGCTGTGGCTCACGGACCTAGTTGCTCCGCGGCATGTGGGATCTTCCCAGACCAGGGCTCGAACCCATGTCCCCTGCATTAGCAGGCAGATTCTCAACCACTGCGCCACCAGGGAAGCCCCCTCCTCCCCTTTTTAAACCTGATCTTCCACCAAGTTATATGACTGTGTTGTGAGGGACCATAGCACCTTCTATTTCTCTATATTTATCACAAATATCCCAATTTTATTGTTGTTCTTATCTGTCTTCCTCACTACACTCTGCACTCCACAGTGAGAAAGACCATATCTGTTACAGCACCCACAGTATCCCCTAACAAACAGCTCTGCTCCTCTTATGAAATGTCAGTATCAGGAGGAAAAAATAGCAATATGAGGAGGCAGTACACAGAGTAATGCATTCTATTCTCTAGTCTTACTGTTTGGTGCTAAGAATGGAAAATTTTATAGAAGACAGGGAACAGGGGAGAAGGAAGATACCAGCATCATAAGGATAAGCTCGGTTGTCTCAGAATTGTGGATGCAGGAAATAAAAAAGAAGTGTATGTTTCTGTTAAATAGCATTAACTCAAATGTATAATTCACACATCCAGATGCAGCTGCTACTTCTTGGCTGGAAAAAAAGAAGTCAGAATGCATGAATTGGGACAGCTTAAGAGTTCAGGAATTTAAAGCCACACACACAAAAAATCCTTCCATATTCCACTTGTACACTCAGAAACAGATGTTCACCTCTCTGCAGTTCATGTTTTAAAACACAAATAAGAAAGCTGCCAGACAAGGACACAAACCCAAACTAAAAAGTCATTTCCCAGCAAGTGACGCAGCAATCTCTACTTTGACTTTGACTTTAGCTCCACAGCTGTGGTGAAACTCAAATTATGGCTGCAGGAAGGAAATTGTTCCCAGGTGAGAAGTAAATTATCTGGCTCAGCACAAAAATGTTCAAAAGGCAAATTTTACCTCCTTTTCTCTAGGCAAGATATTTTTGCTCAAATATCTCCCTGCCACATAGTCAAGCAATTGCCCCCTTGTCCAATTTACATCCTGATTCTGGAAATGATTCCAATTTTGCATTCTGCATATACATAGCATTTTTGTGTGAAAATACACAGGTAACCTAGGGCTGAATCACACACTTTCTAATCCACTAAAGAGGGAGTTTTAAGAAACCTCAAATATGGATGTCTTGATTTACTGATTGGTCCATTCATTGATTCATTCACTCATTTCTTTTTTCATTTAAAAAAATGTTTCCTGTTTTGTATCAAGCACCGTTTCAAGCTCTGGGACTATATCAGTGACAGATAAGGTGAATGCTCTTGTTCTCACACAAGAAGACAATGAAAAAGTAAACCAATTAGACATGCATTCTTTATATTTTCTTTGAATTTTTAAATTTTATTTTATTTATTTTGTTATACAGCTGGTTCTTATTAGTCATCCATTTTATATACATCAGTGTATACATCTCAATCTGAATCTCCCAATTCACACCACCACCACCCCCTCCCCCCGCCACTTTCCCCCCTTGGTGTCCATACATTTGTTCTCTACATCTGTGTCTCTATTTCTGCCCTGCAAACCGGTTCATCTGTACCATTTTTCTAGGTTTCACATATATGTGTTAATATATGATATTTGTCTTTCTCTTTCTGGCTTACTTCACTCTGTATGACAGTCTCTAGATCCATCCACATCTCAACAAATGACCCAATTTCGTTCCTTTTTATGGCTGAGTAATATTCCATTGTATATATGTACCACATCTTCTTTATCCATTCGTCTGTCGATGGGCATTTAGGTGGCTTTCATGACCTGGCTATTGTAAATAGTGCTGCAATGAACATTGGGGTGCATGTGTCTTTTTGAATTATGGTTTTCTCAGGGTATATGCCCAGTAGTGGGATTGCTGGGTCATATGGTAGTTCTATGTTTAGTTTTTTAAGGAACCTCCATACTGTTCTCCATAGTGGCTGTATCAATTTACATTCCCACCAACAGTGCAAGAGGGTTCCCTTTTCTCCGCACCCTCTCCAGCATTTATTGTTTGTAGATTTTTTGATGATGGCCATTCTGACCGGTGTGAGGTGATACCTAATTGTGGTTTTGATTTGCATTTGTTGTAAAGCTGGTTTGCTGGTGTTGAATTCTCTTAGCTTTTGCTTGTCTGTAAAGGTTTTAATTTCTCCATCGAATCTGAATGAGATCATTGCTGGGTAGAGTAATCTTGGTTGTAGGTTTTCTCCTTTCATCACTTTAAATATGTCCTGCCACTCCCTTCTGGCTTGCAGAGTTTCTGCTGAAAGATCAGCTGTTAACCTTATGGGGATTCCCTTGTATGTTATTTGTTGCTTTTCCCTTGCTGCTTTTAATATGTTTTCTTTATATTTAATTTTTGATAGTTTGATTAATATGTGTCTTGGTGTGTTTCTCCTTGGACTTACCCTGTATGGGACTCTCTGTACTTCCTGGACTTGAGTGACTATTTCCTTTCCCATTTTAGGGAAGTTTTCAACTATAATCTCTTCAAATATTTTCTCAGTCCCTTTCTTTTTCTCTTCTTCTTCTGGGACCCCTATAATTCGAATGTTGGTGTGTTTAATGTTGTCCCAGAGGTCTCTGATACTGTCCTCAGTTCTTCCCATTGTTTTTTCTTTATTCTGCTCTGTGGTAGTTATTTCCACTATCTTATCTTCCAGGTCACTTATCTGTTCTTCTGCCTCAGTTATTCTGCTACTGATTCCTTCCAGAGAATTTTAAATTTCATTTTGTGTTGTTCATCATTGTTTGTTTGCTCCTTAGTTCTTCTAGGTCCTTGTTAAATGTTTCTTGTATTTTCTCCATTCTATTTACAAGATTTTGGATTATGTTTACTATCTTTACTCTGAATTCTTTTTCAGGTAGACTGCCTATTTCCTCTTCATTTGTTTGGTCTGGTAGGTTTTTGCCTTTCTCCTTCATCTGCTGTGTGCTTCTCTGTCTTCTCATTTTGCTTAACTTACTATGTTTAGGGTCTCCTTTTCACAGGCTGCAGGTTCATAGTTCCCATTGTTTTTGGTTTCAGCCCCCCAGTGTCGAAGGTTGGTTCAGTGGGTTGTGTAGGCTTCCTGGTGGAGGGGACTGGTGCCTGTGTTCTGGTGGATGAGGCTGGATCTTGTCTTCTGGTGGGCAGGACCGCATCCGGTGGTGTATTTTGGGGTGTCTGTGACCTTATTATGATTTTAGGCAGCCTCTCTGCTAATGGGTGGGGTTGTGTTCCTGTCTTGCTAGTTGTTTGGCATAGGGTATCCAGCACTGTAGCTTGCTGGTCATTGAGTGGAGCTGGGTATTAGCATTGAGGTGGAGATCTCAGGGAGAGCCTTTACCATTTGATACTGCCTGGAGCCGGGAGGTCTCTGGTGGACCAATGTCCTGAACTCAGCTCTCCCATCTCAGAGGCACAGGCCTGACACCCGGCTGGAGCACCAAGATCCTGTCAGCCACACGGCTCAGAAGAAAAGCGAGAAGAAAGGAAAGAAAGAAAGAAAGAAAAGAAAAAGTTATTTAAAAACATTATTAAAAATTAAAAAGTAATAAAAAAAAAGAAAGAAGAGAGCAACCAAACCAAAAAACAAATCCACCAATGATAACAAGTGCTAAAAACTATACTAAGAAACAAAAACAAAAACAAACAAAAAAACGGACAGACAGAACCCTAGGACAAATGGTAAAAGCAAAGCTATACAGACAAAATCACACAAAGAAGCACACACATATACACTCACAAAAAGAGAAAAAGGGAAAACTATATATATATCTATATATATATATAAAAAAAAGAAAAGCAAGAGAGCAACCAAATCAATAAACAAATCTACCAATGATAATAAACTCTAAATACTAAACTAAGATCAACATAAAACCAGAAACAAATTAGATGCAGAAAGCAAACCCCAAGTCTACAGTTGCTCCCAAAGTCCACCGCCTCAATTTTGGAATGATTCATTGTCTATTCAGGTATTACAGAGATGCAGTGTACATCAAGTTGATTGTGGAGATTTAATCCGCTGCTCCTGAGGCTGCTGGGAGAAATTTCCCTTTCTCTTCTTTGTTGGCACAGCTTCTGGGGTTCAGCTTTGGATCTGGCCCTGCTTCTGTGTGTAGGTCGCCTGAGGGCATCTGTTCTTTGTGCAGACAGGACAGGATTAAAGTAGCAGCTGATTAGGGGGCTCTGGCTCACTCAGGCTGCAGGGAGGGAGGGATATGGTATGCGGGGAGAGCCTGCGGCGGCAGAGGCCAGCGTGATGTTGCAGCAGCCTGAGGCGCGCCGTGTGTTCTCCCAGGGAAGTTGTCCCTGGATCACAGGACCCTGTCAGAGGTGGGCTGCACAGGCTCCTGGGAGGGGCGGTGTGGAGAGTGACCTGTGCTTGCACACAGGCTTCTTGGTGGCTGCAGCAGCAGCCTTAGCGTTTCACGCCCATCTCTGGTGTCTGCACTGATAGTCGCAGCTCACGCCCGTCTCTGGAGCTCATTTAGGTGGTGCTCTGAATCCCCTCTTCTTGCGCACCCTGAAACAATGGTCTCTTGCCTCTTAGGCAGTTCTAGACTTTTTCCTGGACTCCCTCCTGGCTAGCTGTGGTGCTCTAGCCTCCTTCAGGCTGTGTTCACGCCGCCAACCCCAGTCCTCTCCCTGGGATCCGACCGAAGCCCGAGCCTCAGCTCCCAGTCCCCAGCCCCCGCCCGCCCCGGTGGGTGAGCAGACAAGCCTCTCGGGCTGGTGAGTGCTGGTCGGCACTGATCCTCTGTGTGGGAATCTCTCCGCTTTGCCCTCTGCACCCCTGTTGCTGCACTCCCCTCCGTGGCTCCGAAGCTTCCCCCCTCCGCCACCCGCAGTCTCCGCCCGCGAAGGGGCTTCCTAGTGTGTGGAAACCTTTCCTCCTTCACAGCTCCCTCCAACTGGTGCAGGTCCCGTCCCTATTCTTTTGTCTCTGTTATTTCTTTTTTCTTTTGCCCTACCCAGGTACGTGGGGTGTTTCTTGCCTTTTGGGAAGTCTGAGGTGTTCTGCCAGCGTTCAGTAGGTGTTCTGTAGGAGTTGTTCCACATGCAGATGTATTTCTGATGTATTTGTGGGGAGGATCCACGTAAGGTGATCTCCACGTCTTACTCCTCCTCCATCTTGAAGGTCTCCTCATAGTTTCTTTTTCTTACTGTAATCACCAAATTAAATATCAGTCAACTCTCCCAGACTCAATTAATACTAATTGAGATCTTTTCTTATATTTTACTTCTATCAATCTCTTTCTGATGACATTTAGCCATTTGTTCTTCCACCATTTTCTTAAACTCTTTGAGCTGCTGCAAACATCTCATTTCAAAATGTATGGGAGTATAGCTGACTTACAATGTTGTGTTAGTTTCAGGTGTAAATCAATGATACTCCAATATGAAATAAAAATTAAATTAAAAAAATTTTTTAAATAAATTAAGACTCTCTGAAAAAAAAAGTACAATGAGATATTCTCTCTTTTATATGTGCAGAGGGGCCAACTATCGTATACCTTTTGGTATTGACACATGAGTCAACTTCACCAGGATGTAAAATAAATGGCTCTCATTGGCTGAAGGCAGATGACATGCTGAGATCATGAAAATAATACACTTTGATAAGGTGTGTGTGAGTGACTGAAGAGAGACTATTTATATATTCAAGAGTAGTCATGTGATAATGATACATAGGATACTCAATGCACTGGGGTTTTGAAGGAAAGCAGACTTTGAAAAGTTTTGCTGTAATGTGTCAGTGGGATTATTTCTTTAGTATTTCACAGTTTGAAATGGTTTTTAAATTATTTTGGTGATTGGGCTGCAACCATTTGAATACGTTCCATACACCAACAAGGCAACAAGTTAGCTCAGCTTTCTGTCGATTGCCTGTGTCAAATGTGGATAAGGTCTATATATACAAGGTTGTTAGGAGAACCACCTCAGATAATATATGTGAAAGCAGTAAAAAACTCTGATTTTTCTTAAGTGTCTGTTCTTACCATTTCTACATTTACTATGTTGTCATGGCTAACAGTCGGAAACTTTCCAATATAACCTTGAATTAACCTGATGTGACTGAGTCTTATTTCAATCATCTCCTCATACAAAAGACCACTGAGAGTGTTCTGAGCAAAAGTTTTGTCACTCATAGAGCCAGGACTTGAAAATCACACACTTTTAGGCACATAAAGAGAAAAGGGCAGCATTTCCCATTTCTGACATGACTTCACATTGTCTTTTGAAAATTTAAGCCTCGGAATCTTTGCACCTGGTCATACACCTTTTTAACAGTAAATGCTTGCTGTTAAAATGATAAATGGATGCTATTAAAACACTTTAATCCATAGTGCACCAAATGTGCCTACTTAAAGAATAGTTTCCCTTCAGAATTTCGAAGAAGATGCCTTTTCAGCTTTTCTTTCTTGGCACAATTCTTAAGAGAATGGGAATATCTATATGCCCGTGTTCCTCTAAGCATACACCAGAGATAATTTTATATTCCTGTAAAAGCTTCAAGTGACTTTAATTAGATGTTCTTAGATAGTAAATAGCTCACCTCTTCCTCTTCTTCCATCCTTCCCAGGGGGTTGTGAGTTTTGCAGAAGGTGAAATGGCATGGATTGTTTGTCTCTCAAGCTCCCTACTTTGCCTTTTCCTGCCCAGTGTTCTCAGAGATGAGATTTTGCAGTACATGTGATTTCTGGGTGAAAAAAATGTGTTACTTCACGCATTTAAAAAATTTTTAAAACTTTGTTAGAAACAAAACAAATTTTTGGAAAAGTCAATAAACAAAGCAAAAACAAAACAAAACAAAAGAATGATTAACTCACATTTTCCTTTTTTTAAAAATACACACAAGTCCAGCTCTCTGCAATGATATGAGGATAAAGGTGTTGTAAAGATCCACAGATCTACTTGTGTGTTCTCCTTGAATTTCCTTGCCTCTTGATACTGTAGGTGCTTAAATGTATTCATCATATCAAGTTATAAGGTAATGAATCAAATATTGGAATTTTATAAAATTTTAAATTTTACTAAATTTGCTTTGAAGGCATAGCCATTTCCCTTGAATAGCAAAATAATTTTGTCGATGTTAATGAAATACAGTTTTGGAAGCCCCAGATGAAGAGACCATAATTTTAGGCTAAGTTACTATGTGAAACATATAAAGCAAATGCTCATTAGAGACACGCTAGTTAATAGTCTTAATTAGTCATTTAAAAGCTGTTGGGTATTTGGATCTAACATTTGCTCTGGAATGCTATTCCAGAATCTATGTATAATTCTCAGACTACAATGATATAATACTAAGATAAACTGAGTCCAAAGTGGTGATTCATGTATAAAGTATAGCCACTTTATTTCACTTTTTTCACTCTGCTGAGGCAAATATACAGGAAGCATCCCTAAAAAAAAGAGGCAACAATTAATTTTCCTCACCAAAGGCCTGAACTTCATACTGGTTTTGCTTTCTCTTCAAATTTATACTTCTCAACTTCAGTTTTAATTTGCTAGAACAACAAAGGAGCTAAATCCTCTACTTTTAACAAGTTCTTCCTATGTGCCTGAATAGCAGTGAGCTAGCAATAACGTCTGACTTTTTTGACAACTCCCATTGCCAAATGCAGGCTATTTAGAAGTGGCTACAAAGTGAAAATAAATACCTGGTTTCCCGTCCTCTGAAATGCCGTCTATCATTTGTAATTTCTGTGATGGTATTTGCTGGTTATGATTTATCACCTTGTGACTGCATGAGTCAGCCGTAAAATGTCCATGACTCAATGGCACGTAACAAAAGCAATCAGGAAAGTGACATTTGAGTGAAGGGTTGGTGGATGGGTTTGAACAAGATTTCACTAACTTAAAGAACAAAGGCAAAGTAACTCCCCCAACTTTTTGAAATCTTAGGAAGTCAGCATTTCAGTTCTTTCTCTTCATTAGTTAATACCTCTAAACTTGTGGAAAAATAATTATCAATTGAAATAAACAACAAATATGGATTTATAGAGGGTCACAGTATGGATTTATTCTTATTCTGCACTTAATCTTAATTTTTTCCATGTGTTCAGAATAGCCTTTTCCTAATCTTGCAAATAAATTTCCTACTGCTTTTAAATTTCCTTGCTACCTACCTGTTCTTTCCTAGGTGGTAAATTGGTAGCAAAATGAACTTATTCTTTCATTGAATATTTATTGAATCACCTGCGTTAGGCATGTATAAGACAGTGAGGTTGAAGCAATGAGCAAAATATGCCCTCTTTCTTAAGGAGATTTCAGTCTGATGAAATGAGTAAAATGGGTCATATTTACTTTTCTAGGTTAAGTGCTATTAACCTTGAATGAGAAAATGTCCATTTTCAAGTCTCACAGAATATTTCATATACAAGCAACTTGACTTTGCAACACTTGAATATTTATTTCAAACCACAGCTATCCTCATATGGAAAAGTGGGACAAAGATCGGCCTGGTGACAGGAATATGACTGGCCATCTGGGCATCTGCTCCTCTTAGCCCTGTGGACTCTCTAGTTTGACAGTTTATGTTAGATTCTTATTAGTTTCTTGTTTTGCAAATGATATTTAACCTCCTTTGAGCCTAGAAGAGAAATAATGGATGAAGTTCTCGAAAGTTTTACCACAGGAGCTCAGTTCATTGGTTATAAGTATTATCCAACAGCATTAGCCAAAAATTGTGGTATGCTGCTCATGGCATCCAAGGGAAATTGGGAAAGAAAAGATAGAGTTCTCAGGGAAAAGTTACTGTCATTAATGGAGACATAATTTAAGCAAAACCTCAAAATGAAGATGAACTCTGCAAATAATAACGATGGTTATTCACTTTGGTGTTGGCAACACTCAGGATAGTGTCTGGAACAGAATGGTAATAATGATACTGTCTGTCCTTTATTGAACCCTTCCTGGGTGTCAGCCATTGTGCTAAGTATTGAGTGAGAAGTATTAATGGCCTGAGTCTATCTTACAGAAAGATTAGAGAGGCGTAAAGATGAGCTGATAGAACCTGCAGAAGTTGATATAATAATTTTGGAAGAACTTGTGCCAGCCTTCCAGTCCTCAGGAGGGAAGGATGCTGAACAAGAAGAGAATAGAGACAGTACTTTGGAATGGTGTGCATCATTTCAACTGTAAGAGTAAGTGTAGCCAAGAACGCAACAAGAATTTGATTAAGAAGAATGATTAACTCCAGGCACAGCTAGGCCAAGCATACTTCATTCTTGATTGGCTTGAGAATAGGACACCACCTCATGACAGCAACAATATAATGAAAACACAAGCAGATTAAATAATCAGTTTGAGTATAGATACATCCTCATCTATCTTTAGGAAAGGTCTGGAAAAGAATTTAGAACACAGGTTAAGAATGAGGTCATGAAGAGAAAATATGACCTATGTATACAAGTATTAACCTGAGCCTAAACACTAGAGGAATATTTTTAGTACTGATCAATTACTGCTTTTATCACTGGCTTGGCTGAAGTCCATATGGGACATTAAATCATGCAACTACTTTTTCAAGTAGACTAACCCAATCTACTCTTGGATTGGAGCTTAGGAAGAAACCTTAGGAAATAGAAACTCAAGATCGGAAAAGTTTGATGTGCTTGCTTCTCTGTTGGAACAGGTTTCAAGTAATCTAAGTCTCTTGAAACATTCTCTCTGGCATCACATCTAAGGGCTGGGCCTACCTGTAGGAGGCACAATGTTTAGGAAACCAACACCAAAGGCTTCACATAGAAGATTCTGTGTAGTCCTCAAATCAACTGTACCATGTATAAGTTATAATTCCCATTTTATTGATGGGCTAACCAAGGTTTAGAGAAGTTAGGTGACTTGTTCAGGGTCACCATAACTAGATTAGTAGCACCAACTTCATATACTTCAGACCTGATTTTAAAGTGGGGAGAGAGGGATAAAGTAGGAGACTGGGATTGACATATGTACACTACTATACATAAAATAGATAACTAATAAGGACCTACTGTATAGCACAGGGAACTTGTCTCAATAGTCTGTAATGACCTGTATGGGAAAAGCATCTAAAAATTTAGTGTAGGTGTGTATATGTATAACTGACACACTTTGCTATACAGCAGAAACTAACACAGCATTGTAAATCAACTGTACTCGGATAAAAAATTTTCTAAAAAGTGAACCATGAACAAATGGCCATAAATAATCAATGTCTTAAGAGACTCTGACTGGTTTTCAAAGGAGTCAAATTAATTTTTATCAAAGGTAGGGAAGGGGTAAGAGAAGATCAAGGTAGGTTATCAGATGATTTTGGTTAGATAGAAGTTCTGGCATTAAAGATAAAGTGATTGAAGACTGACACAGAAATTCTAGGGAGAAATTCTTGACCACACTAGAGGAACAGAGCTGTCAGGGTAAATAAGGATCTATGGCTTCCAGGCAACTGGCTAGCGAATACAAAGAGATCACACCCTTAAAATCTAACATGTTAGCTGTGATCTCATCCAACATCCCACCCCCCTCACTGTGAAAGATGTCCTGCTAATGTAAACGTAAATGAGACTGAAGAATTGGTTCCACAAATCGAGCTCCTGATGAATTAACCCCTCTTACCTTCCACAGTACATTGTGCTCAAGCCCAAGGGTCCATTCACTGAACACATAAACGGAGCTTCACAACCCTCACAATCTTCTCTGTATGCTGCGCCCAGATGCTCACAGTGTTCTTCCCCTGTGACCACGTGGAAAATCCTCCTGGCATTTAAGATCATCATCTCCCTCAAGCCTTCCTGTCAGAAAGAGAACAGCCCTAAGTGAAATGCTGCAGATCAATGAGTTGGTAAACCAGCTATGGAAACAGTGTGTTACAGCCCATCAGACCTCTGAAAGTCTCCCACTTTGAAGATGTAAGAATGAAAGAGACACATCTGAATTAAAACCTAGAGAAGCATTTGCTATGCAGGCAAGTTCAGATGACCTTTTTAAATGACAAGAATATTTCACTTCTGATTCTGACCTCAGAAACAGATTTCAAGCTGAGTTCCAGTAAAGAGGCTATAAATTATAGTAATAAAATACAATAGAGCCAACAATTATTGAGAACTTGGGTGCCTGGCACTGAGCTAAGTGTATAACATGCATGGTATCATTTAATCCCTTAAACCTTCCTAATAGGTTGGTATTATTTTTAATGTCATTTTACAGAAGTGGAAGGAGGCATTCCTCTGCTTCTGTAGTGAAGTGAAGTGACACATTCTCCCCAAGATAACAATTAGTTTTACAGCCAGATTCAAATGCAGATCCATATGGCTCCAAAGTCTTTGTTCTTCAAACACTAGACCACTCTGCTTCAAAACGAAGACCAGAAACCAACACAGAGACTGTGGGTCACTTCTCGGTACCTACTGTATGTTGGGTACTCTATCAAGAAAAATATTCATAATAGTAAGGATACTCTAGTGTCAGCAAGGCCTGTCTAGGACATGTTGGAACTCAACTCATGAGAGAGTCTGATTAACTTCTCTGAGGTTAGAGTTGTTCTAGGAGGCAGGATCCAATTCTGATTGTTTAATAAGGACTAAATTTATCCAGAGACAAAGCATAAATCAGAAAGGTGAAATGGGAAATGTCCTGTACAAGAAATGACAGCTGCTGCTTGAAGGGAGAAAACAGAGGAGTTGTGTATAATCTCCTGTGGGTTTTCAAAGAAACCACTGGGCTAAAAGTATGCTTGGAATAGATCAGATGGAGAAAAGCATCTTGGATCTTGGAAACCACTAAACAATCGTGGGCTGGAGGAGTGTGGGCTGGTAGGCTTGCTTGCAGCACCAATACATTGAAGTATTTATGTTATTTAATAGAAGACTGTTATTCTTTCACTTTTTATAGGAGAAATACGATTGACCTTTGGGAAGTCTGATGACAGGAAAAACAAGTATAAACTGATGGTTGGCCTTATCAAGTTTAAATATTTGAAAAGGTATAATTCATGTAAATGTTTAGCCTTTTTTTAATTGTGCAAGGGCAAAACCTGCCTAGGTTGGTATTTACTTTTCTAATTAGAAAAGCTTGAGTGATGTGAACAATTAAGATAATACAATACCTTTACAAGATAATTAATCTTTTCTTTGGGATTCATCTTACCACATCCCAAGCTGATGTTATTTACCTCCCAGTTAAGGATATGTTCGAATGTAATTGGAGCCATTTGCTTTGACTATCAGAGAAGAAAAGATCATGCAATTTGCATCTCATATATCTAGAAATTAAAACTGAAGGACTGACCACTTGACACCACAGAAGTTCCTGAAATGAAGCCTGCTGAGCTCAATTCGTTGTGGTGGCTAAATGGATCCTCTATTCAATTTGAATGCATGATGAAACTCCTATTAGAACATTGCACTGTAATAATAGACAACATAATGAAACTGCCAAAGACAAAATGCAAATACCTCTCTACTGACCCTTCAGAACTATACTCTGTACTTAGAAAGAAGCAATACCATTGCCAGACAAGTAGCATTCCCCTTTATTCTACCTCCTCTCTACCCATCAGGGAATGCTGAGACATTCTTTTGGATACCCATTCCTTTAGAATCAAACACTTGAAATTCAGCAGCAATGGTAGGTTGCAGAATTTGGAATGGTATATAGATTCAACTAGCAAGAGTATTTGAAAATAACTACTATCTCCTATCACTCTCACTTTATAACAGAAATGTATTTTTAGTACTAAAAATTTGGAAGGATATTATCCTAGGGTAACAATTTCATAGAGTCATTTAGCTCCAGCAAACAAAACTGATGCTTTTAGTTTTGGGGGTTTGCTTCTGATCTGTGAAAACTTGATTAGGCATCAGCACTGATCTTTGGAAATTACTAATCTACATACACTGGCTTTTTAAAATAATTAACCTCTCAATCCATTATAATTTGGCCTCTAATCCTTTTAGGATGTATGACTAGTAATGTCTTCAGTTGCTGACTCAGTGGTCTCTCGTCGCCTTAATCTAACTGGAGCTCTCATCAGCGTTTGTTATAGGTTGTCACTTCTTCCGTCTTGAAAAACCTCTCTTTTTAATTTCAAGTACCCCACACACAAGAGTATGTTTCCTCTCTGGTGTCATTTTTTCTAATTCCCCTCTGTAGCGTCCTCTTCCTTTATTGCGGAAAGGCTTTTGTTTTTTCAGGGTTTTGTCTTAATTCTCCCTTCCTTTCTTACCGTGCACACTCATCCTGGATAATCTTTCATATTCCCATGGCTTTAATCACAAATCTTGACACCTAGGCCACACCTCACTTCTGAGTATTATATCTGTATCTCCAACCATTAGATATGTCTACTTGAATGCCACAAAAGCACTTCAAACTTATCAAGTCCCCAAATGAACTCATCATTTCTCCCTATCCTTTTGAGATCCCCGACTCTATAAGTAGAATTACTGTCTCCCATTGTCCAAGTCACAAACCTAGATATCGTCTGACTCAATTACCAAGGCCCATTATTTCTGCCTCTTAAAGTCAGGCCACCATCACCTTAAATTTGGATTCCTTCTATAGCTGGCTAGTGTTCCCCGCCACCACGTTCATCCAGCCATTCTCTGCACCGTAACCAGAGCATGTTTTTAAAGCACACGTGATTATTCCACTTACTGCCGATGCTCCAATGGCGCCCCCATTATCCTCCGGATAAGGTCCAGGCTCCTTGACCGGGCTTATAAAACCCTGTGCCACTCAGGAGCTGTTCCTTGCTTATAGCTCCAGCTGACTCATCGTTCTACAGTCTCTTTTATCCCTCCTTCTACCTGCATTCAGCATTAGAGAAGGTTCAACTTGTTTCATATACATATGTGATTCTAATCAATGCAATGTTTTTTATTTCTCTTTACTGAAATACTTGCAGAGACCAGGGATTTGTATTTTACAAAATTATAATGATGCAATGAAATATAGCAGTCAGGAGCATGGGCTTTAAAAATCACAAACCTGGGTTTTAATCCTGACTTTTCTAAATTATATCCATGTTATCAATCATATTAGTCGACTACTTCAAGCCTTCACTTCCTCATATGTAAAATGGGGATAATATTACTACTACCTGTGTTTCTAGAGTTGCTATTTGGATAACATGAGGTAATGCTAGTTAAATGTTTAATAAAATTGGTCCCCTAGTGTTGTTGTAGTTTTTGTTTTTGTGTGTAAAGCATTTAAACTACTTATTCTAATATTCTCCGTAATTTTTATTTAACCTCATCTCTCCTCACATATTAAAGTAAACCTTTTCTACTATTACCTATCCTGGACAATCTCAGGCCCCAAATAGACAATATTAGTTCCTTCCTGTTTGGGCTATTTTCCCATCTGGAACTCATTCTTCTCTTCCTCCAACTTGCTGATTGAAATTCCACTTTTCTCATTTAGGTTAGTTTAGGTTCCTCCTTCTCCGTGAAGCCTTCTCAGATGTCTATTATTCATCTGGATCTTTCCTTTCTCAGAGCTCCTCTGGTAATTGATGCTATAGTACATACGTTGTCTTAGTTCTTCAATCACTTCACATGCACAAAAAATCAACCTCCTCCACCTCTCTCAGCAGCATCTTGTGCCTGGATGAATACATATTTGAACTGAATTTCTGAGTGGCCTCTACAATGCATCATCCTTTTCCTATCCCCCACCCCCTTTGGCAGGTACTTTCAACTACTATTTCTAGATCCTTATATTAAATGTTCCTTGTTAATGATGATACTGAAATTTCTTCTTTTTTTTAAGCACACACACAAAAAAAGAAATGGCACTTTTAAGTTTGCTTGTTTTCTTTTACTTACAATTGAAACTCTAGCTTCTGCAGTTTACCCCAAAACAAAACTTTCACACTGATTTATGAATCTTACCCTCTTTGGATGTCTTCTAGGTTTATGATTACTTTGCATTTTCAAAATTTTTAACCTGCCTGGAACAGTTTTACAGGTGTCATTCTTTCTCAGGAAAGGTAGATTTTTATTACCTTACAAGGATGACAAATGCAAGTCCGCAGCATAATATAATTTTATTAAACACATTAAATGCTCAGCATCTCTCCTCTGCACCATTTGCTATGGCGGATAGATACCCTTACTAAGGAAGGGAGGGCTATTGAGGTGATGGAATGTGAATTTTTTTCCTGTACTATTTTCTCTTAAAATTCTAGCTTTAGATAGCAGATCACATCTCCACAGAGGAATGCAGGCCTCCTTTTACATTCTTTCTATACAAGTCAGACACTATAAATTTCTTATTTCTTTCTCTAAACTTCCTCATCCTCTTATTCACCATTAAAAGTTTCTTTCCAGAAAACTGTCTTTTAGGTAGCATTTTGCTTTGCATCAAAACCAGAAATCTAATCATAGTGTGTCTTGAAAACCATGCAAATATTCACTTGAATATAGACATTTCTCTCTTGCCTTTTGCCAGGACTGTTTATGGTTGGTTTCAAAAAAGATTTGGAACTTCTCAGGCTATGGACTAAAAAGCATTTTCATTTTCTGGCTCCTTCCTTTATGTGGAAAGAATTGATATCTTTGAAAATAAAAAAGGAGATGTGCCACTTTGGTATAGGTTTTATATTATACAGTTCTAGATTTTGCACTATGTCCAAAATGACAAGTTGTTTTAAAAGTCAGCTTCCATGAAGTACCTTGGAGAAGTGTGTGTGTGTGTGTGTGTGTGTGTGTGTCTGCTTCTCATGGAAGCAGAGAACAGGTAGGGCTTTACTTTCTACCCAACAATAAACAAAGCAACGTTAAGTCTGATAAATTTTACTCTTTTACTGACTCCCTCTTTAAGATGGTCAAAAAGAAGAATTCTGTAGCAAATGGTTTAAAAAGCCCAAAACAGTAAGAATAATTTCAATTGATCAAAACAGCATGGGACATGTTATATGTGACCGAGCATGCTTTTGATACCAGTTCCCTAAAAGGAATTTGCATTTTGAATTTTTCAGACTGAACTACTTAAAATGTGAACTGAGTCTGTTATTCCTGTGGGCATCTCCTCTGTCGTTGGTTTTAGTGATTACTCTGTCACTTCTTCTTTAATTTCTATACTTTAATGAGGACATGCAAGTGTGCCTATGGAATTTTCCTATTAATGTCAGAGTGATTTAAGAATTGACCATAGTGTAAGAGAAAAAAACCTCTCTTCCAGGTTCAGCCTTCTATTTAATTCTGTAGCTGGTGACAGAGCTGAGAGCCACTTGATAGGGAGATACAGCTTCTGCTCCAGGCGTTTCCTCTGGGACCTTTGGGATAGAACTAAGCACAGCTATCTATAAATCAGCTTGTCCATTTCTGGGCCACCCAGCATAATTGGAAGCACTGACTCTAGGCCATTTCCCCCTTGGGTAGGAATGATGAAGTCAGGGTTTCTAATAATTGCATCTGATTACTGTCTCCAGTTTGAAGATAGAGAAAGAAGCAAAAATGAATGAGCATGTCCATCCCATGTGGGGTTATTCGGGGGCAGTTATCATGGAGGAAGGAATCTTTGGTTTGGCTTGAGATTCCTCTTTAATTTCTTTTTTAAAAAAAATAGGTGAAACGTTTAATTTTCAGAGTAGGAAATCATACTTAGCATCTTTGTTATAGGATTCCCCTGTACAAACAATGCAACGGACAGAAACCGCATAGGTGATGGTCTTCAGGCCATCAACATGCTCTTACACTTGTCACGAGAAGGGTTAGCCAATCTTATACTGATAAATATCAGGAAGATCTCAGATGAATGATAGAATTCAATACAGATGACTACAATGTTCAAGTATATGTGTTCCATTTGTGTTAAAATAATCTTTAATGTTCCAAGTGAAAACAACAAAACAACAATAAAGTTGGGCTTGGGTTTAAACCTTTTTTTTTTTTTTTTAATTCATTTATTTTTGGCTGTGTTGGGTCTTCGTTTCTGTGCGAGGGCTTTCTCTAGCTGCGGCAAGTGGGGGCCACTCTTCATCGCGGTGCGCGGGCCTCTCACTATCGCGGCCTCTATTGTTGCGGAGCACAGGCTCCAGACGCGCAGGCTCAGCAGTTGTGGCTCACGGGCCTAGCTGCTCCGCGGCATGTGGGATCTTCCCAGACCAGGGCTCGAACCTGTGTCCCCTGTATTGGCACGCAGATTCTCAACCACTGCACCACCAGGGAAACCCCTAAACCATTATAATGTAAGTCTGATCCTTGTATACAATAATGATAATAGTATCCTATTGGGAAAGAGTGAATTGTATTTAAACAATAATTGCAGACAAATGACTTGTAAATCAATATGTGAAAAGGCATCAAGCTGCATAGATTATTCATTTTCTGCCATGTTCTTCTCTGGGTTAATGCTCTGAAAATATGATTTATAGTGTGGTTTTAATGAGTAACGTTCTTTTGGATATGATTGTTTCATAGAAGTTAAAAAGGTTTAATTCTAGTAGTACCGAACACTTTAAAAATGTGACTATGAAATTACCACAAAACTGAATTTGTTTTAGAGAAATGATGAAGATGCACATGTAAGAAGTTTATAAATATTAAGTTACTTTGGAAACAGTTATTAATTTGTACAAAGTGATGCATTTTTTATATGAAAAAAAGCGACGATTTTATTTTTAAAGATGACTTTAAATCCATACTCGTGCTTCTCTTCATAATTGAATGAATCTTTTGCCTTTTACTAAAGATTCATGTGGGGAGGGAAAAGCATGACTGTTGCTTCAATTTTTTGAGGCCTTGTGGGAATAAACAAGGCTGGGAAAAAAAAAGATGACTTTAAAATATACAAAAAGGACAGGTGCTGAGACACAGAAGGAACTTGGTCTAGATGCTGTAACGCTGCACCAGGGACAGAAAATAATAGAGGAACAGTTGTTTGTTCTGCACGTCAGTGGAAATCAGTGTGGAATTTGATGCAATCTGAACCCATAAACCAATTTATAAAATTCTTGGTGTAATGAATTCTCTTGTCCAATCAGGCATAAAGGCTGAGCTTTATACTAATTTTGACATGGTGGTAGAATATAATATCTGTACTTGATAGTACAGATGAAGGAACTGAACTGTGCTTTAACACCAGAGATTAGCATAAATCTTGTGAAGTTCTCAGCCATTAAATGTGTGTATTTGAATAATTCCTACCACAATCTTAATGTCAGGAAGACCCTAGCTGACATCTGGGTTAAGTTGAGTTTAATTAAAATATGTTAATAATTCACCCTATTAAGAATTACAGACAGAAATATGTTTTTCTTTGAAACGTAAGAATGAAATTTTACCTATTTAAGGTATACAAATGAACACTCTAAATAAAGCTTAGTCTATATATAGTCTATACATATAAGAGTACAAGAAGATGATTAATATGGATTTACCATCATTTCAGTTACTAACACCTGGTCTACTTGATAACTCTGGTAATGCATGTAAAAATACTAAGTCTGATCAGTGGCCTCAAGGAAAAAACAGACTACAGTTAAAATCCACTTAAATTTCTTTATAATTCTGTAAATCAGTAAACTTATTTTATAATATCATGCCTTTAGGGAATCTTTATTACATTAACTATGACATAATATCTTTTTTCCTTAAACCAATTTTTAATGTTTCTAGATGTGTACAGTTATAATTTCATATATTAACACTAACAGGAAGAAGAGAAAGCTATAATTATTGAAATATAAATGCATAATGAAAGATTTTAATTACAGAATAATAAAAAAATGAGTGTCCTTTTAAATCAGGCATAAGATAGAGATGTCTTCAAATTAACTACTGGGTATCCTAGAAAATGAAATAAGATAAGAAAAAATATATATATAAGAAGTAAGAAATTGAAAAAGGAGAGACAAAGCAGTTGTTACTTGCGGATTATATGATAATCCACATATTGACTCTAAAAGAATTTTCAGATAAAATATTAGCATTAGAGAGTTCAAGGTTACAAGATCTGAGATATGAATACAAAAATCACCAACGTTCCTATATATCAGCAATAACCAATTAGAAAATAAGAGATCCTACTGGTAAAAATGTAAAATGTATGAAGAAATATATCTAACAAAATATGTACAAGAACCTTACGTAGCAAATTATAAAGCACTTGCAGAACATAGAATTAAAACTCAAATCAATGACTAAATTCAAAGTGATTTCAGTCAAAATCACAACTGGGTTTTTCACAACACATAACAAACCAATTGCAAAGTTCATATGAAATAACAGAAGATGGAGTAGATGCAGGTCTCCCTATTTGTTCCTTTAAATACAGCTAAAACCTTGCAAATTACATATTTAAACACACACACACACACACACACACACACACACACGAAAACTCTGAAAGAGAGAGAAGGTAGACAAGCTAGGGAATTGGGACCTGATAAGCCATATTGTAGCATGTTCCTAGAGTTTTCTTTTTGCCTCATATATCTTGGACTGAGTGAAGAAACTTTCAACCTAGAAATGCCAGTGGGTAAAGACAGATTTTAAAAAGAGCCCCACAAAAAGTTTACTCTCTCTTGCCAAAGGATTAGGAGAGGGGCACCCTAGTAAAGCAGAAAACTTTTAGACAATATTTGCCCTACTGCAGTGAAACACCCCAGAGAAAACTGTTGCCCTATTCCTACTCCCATAAGTCATCAGAAAAGTAAAAACTAAAGAGACTGTCAAGACTGGCATGTTTGTGGAACAACCAGATAGAACTTTCATCTGTTGCTGATGACAGTCTCATTTAATTTAACCACTTCAGATAGCAATTTGGGAATATTTAGTAAAGCTGAAGATGGGCATACACTTTCACATAGCAATTTTACATTTAAGTGTATCCCTAGTTAATAACTAATACATATACATAAGAAGACAAGTACAAGAATTTTTATTTTAGCACTATTGGTGTGATGGTTAATTTTCATGTGTCAATTTGACTAGACCATATTTGGCTAAACATTATTTCAGAGTGTGTCTATGAGGGTGTCTCTGGATGAGATTAGCATTTGAATCAGTAGACTGAGTAAAGCAGATAACTTCCCACAATGTGGGAGGACATCATCCAATCGGTTGAGTGCTTGAATAGAACAAAAAGGTGATAAAAGGGAGAATTCAGGCTCTTTCTCTGCCTGACCACTTGAACTAGGACATTGGTCTTCTCCTGCCCTCATAATGGGACTTATACTCTATGTGTGTGTATACTATACATCTATATCTATATCTATGTATCTATCTATGAACCTATGTATCTGTCTCCTATTGATTCTGTTTCTCTGGAGGACCCTAACAAAATTGGCTTTTTTTTTTAAACGTGGCTATAACTATATCAATAGCCTATCAACAAGAAATAAATTTATAAAATATATTAAATAATCCTTTGTCTAAATACCAGTTACAGTAAACTAGAACTGCACAGATATACGTCTCATAAAAATATTAAGTGAAAAAAAGAAGATGAATGTATGTACAGGACAATATTATTTATGTAACCGTTTATGTTGTACAGTACGACACCACACTTTTAAGATGTCTATGGTTCACATGAACTGATACAAAATTAACTGTAGATAACATGAAAAATTTAAAAATATATTATAATCCCTGTGGCAACTACTTAAAATGAAAATAAGCATAAGTAAAGGCCAATGTAGAAATTAAAATGGAAATTAAACTGATGTCACTGAAACACAACTCTGTTTTTTCAGTGTGGATTGGGAGTCCTTCCCCAATTTTCCAAATTCTCCCCAGAATGTGGAGTGTAAGGTGCTGATGTGTGTGTATTAAACTGGAAAGCCTGGGGAAAAAATGGAATTTAAAAAATTAAAGTTTTAAAAAACAGGCAAGGAGAAACCAAAGAACAAAGCAATAGCAGCAACAACAAAGGAAAGGAGACAGTAGAAAACAAAGTGGTAGAAGCAAACCAAGCTTATCAATAAGCACTTTAAAGGTTAATGGACTAACTAATTAAAAGGCAGAGATTGTCAAAATGATTTTAAAAAACAGGATCTAACTACACCCTGTCACAATGTGCTCTATGTAATCATCTTGCAATCATCATTTCATAGAGTGATTGTGAATTATCTCCAACTCCCAAATACTACAAAGGCTATAATATAAATCAGTGCAATTGTACCGTAAATCTAAAAGTAACAACCACCTTCATGCTTTCTTTTATTTTTTATTTTTCTTTTTGTTTTCAGTCATCTCTAAGATGTTGTCCCCATCTCCAACTCTATTCTGCTCTTTTATTCCAATTGCCAGAAGAGAGCTCTGAGTAGCCCACCTCCTGGCCAGCGTATCTTTTTTTTTCCAATTTTTTTATTGTGGTAAAATACACATAATATAAAATTTACCATTTTAGTGTTAAATAGATTCATAATGTTGTGCTGCCACCATGACCATCATCACCAGAAGTCTTTTCATTTTGTAAAACTGAAACTCTATACCCATTAAATAATAACTGTCCATTCCCATTTACCCCCAGCCCCTGGAAACCACCATTCTACTTTTAGTTTCAACGAGTGACTACTCTAGGTACCTCATGTAAGTGGAATCATACAGTATTTGTCTTTTTGTGACTGGCTTACTTCACTCAGCATAATGTCCTCAAGGTTCATCCATGTTGTGCATATGTCAGAATTCCCTTCCTTTTTAAGGTTGAACAATATTCCCTTGTATGTCTAGTCATCCCTCAGTATCCTTGGAGGATTGGTTTCAGAAGTCTCTGCAAATACCAAAATCCATGGATGTTCAAGTTCCTTACATAAAATGGCATAGTACAATGAATATAGTTGGCCCTCTGTATCTGCGGATTTTGCACCCATGGATTCAATCAACAGTGCATTGAAATTTCAATTTTGGTTGGTTAAATCTGCAGAGGCAAAGCCTGCAGATACAGAGGACCAAATGTATACACCACATTTTGTTTATCCAGTCATCTGTCAATGCTACTATGAACATGAGTGTACAAATAACTCTTCCAGGCATTCTTTCAATTCTACACCTGGAATTAGAACTGCTGGACATATGATAATTCTACTTTTAATTATTTGAAGAACCACCATATTGCCTTTCACAGTAGCATTACCATTTTACATCCCTACCAATAGTGTACTGGATTCCATTTTCTCCACATCCTTACCAACACTTGTTATTTTCTCTGTGTCAGTTCATTTGTTAGACAGTATTCATCCTAATGGATTTGAAGAAGTATCTCATTGTAGTTTTGATTTTCATTTTGGTAATGAACAGTGATGTTAAACATCTTTTCACATATGTGTTGGCCATTTTTATGTCTTCTTTGAGAAATATCTATTCAAGTCCTTGGCCCATTTTTGAATAACATTCTTTGTTTTTTTGTTGTTGAGTATTAGGAGATCTCTATATATTCTAGACATTAATCTCTTATCAGATAAATGATTTGCAAATATTTTATCCCATTCTGTGTGTTACCTTTTTACTTGGTTGATAGTCTTTTTATACACAAAACTTTTTAGGTTTCAGCACAATTTGTCTATTTTTTCTTTTGTTGCCTGTGCCTTTGGTATCATATTCAAGGAATCATTGCCAAATCCAATGTTGTGAAATGTTTGCCCTATGTTTTCTTGAAGAGTTTGATAGTTTTAGGTTTTACATTTAGATCTTTGATCCATTTTAAATTAATTTTATATATGGTGTTAGGTAAAGGTCCAACTTCATTCTTTTGCATGTGGATGTTCAGTTTTCCTAGCAACATTTGTTGAAAATACTGTCCTTTCTTCACTGAAAGGTCTTGGCACTTTTGTCAAAAATCATTTGATCTTATATGTGAAAGTTTATTTTTCTGGGCTCTCTATTATATTCCTTTGGTCTATATGTCTGCCTTTATGCCAGTACTGATTACTGTAGCTTTGTAGTGAGTTTTGAAATCAGGAGATGTGACTCCTCCAACTTTATTCCAAGATTGTTTTGGCTAGTCGGGGTGCTTGAGTTTCCATATGACTTTTAGAATGGGTTTTTCTTTTTCTGCAAAACAAGTCATTGGGATTTTGATAGGGATTGCATTCAATCTGTATATCACTTTGGGTAGTATTGACATCTTAACAATACTGTCTTCTAACCCATGAACATGGGATGTGTTCCATTTATTTATATCTTATCTTTAATTTCTTGATTTATAGGTTTTTGTTTTTTTAAGCACTTTGAATATATTGGCCCACTGATTTCTGGCCTCCAAAGTTTCTGATGAGAAATATACCACTAATCTTATTAAAGATCCTCCTTGTATGTAACAAGTCACTTTTCTGTTGCTGCTTTGAAGAGTCCATCTTTGTCTGTCTTTCAAAAATTTGATTATAACATGTCTTGATGCACGTGTCTTTTAGTTTTTGTTCAAATTCTTACTTGGAGTTTGTTGAACTCCTTGGAAGTTTATGTTCATGCCTTTCATCAAATTTTGGATACTTCAGCCATTATTTCTTTAAATATTCTCTCTGTCCCTTCCTCTCTCTCTTCTTATATAATTCCCACAATGCATATATTGATCCAGTTGATGGTTTCCTACAGGTCTGTTAGGCTCTGCTAACATTTCTTTAATATTTTTTCTTTCTGTTCCTCAGTCATGATGATTTCCATTGTCCTATCTTCAAGTTCACTGATTCTTTTTTCTGCCTGGTCTAATCTGTCTTTTAATCCCTCTAGTGAGTTTTTCATTTCAATTATTGTATTTTCCAGCTCCAGAATTTCTTTTTGGTTTCTTTTTATGTTTTCTATCTCTTTATCAATCATTCCATTTTGTTCACACATTGCTCTTTGACCTCCTCCACATGTTCCTTTCATTTTTTTGAGCATCCTCAAAGCAGTTGCCTTAAAGTCTCTGTTCAGTAGGTCTGCCATTGGTCTTTTTCAGGGACAGTTTCTGTTGATTTTTTTTCCTTTGAATGTGCCATACTTTCCTGTTTCTTTGTATGCCTTGTGATTCTTTCATTGAAAACTGGACAGTTAAATCTAATGGATTTAATCCTGGAGATCACATTATCCTACTTCCCTAGGGTATGCTGTGCTTTACTTTGGGGGGGGGCAGTTGTTTGTGTGTTTATTGTTTTGTTTTGTTTTTGATTGATGTACACTGCCTCTGTGACACAGATAAGTCTGAGGTATAAATTTTAGATCTTCTTAGGTCTTTTCTGAGCCTATGCATTTCCCTGGGCAGGTGTGGTGACTTTCAAAATTTTTCAGCATGTGCAGTTGCTTTTAAGTGTCCTTTTCAGCCATTAGGACTCAGATAAAATCTCACCACATCATAGAGATTTTCTGATTACCATAACTAAAGTAAGTTTCCTGTATTCTCTGTTAGACTGTTGCTTGTTTCCTTTATAGCTCTTATAGCATTTTATAACTGTTTTGTTTGTTGAATTATATTTATTTATTTATTCATGTTTGGCCCTCTGCCCAAGAATGTCAGATACATCAGGTTAGGGATCACATCTATCCAGTTTATTATTTTCATCCCCAACAACTTGTCCAGTTTCATGCATATAGAAAAATTTAAATGAATCTTTACTTAATGAGTTAGTGAGTAAAGGTGGACTAAGAAATGCAATCAACTCATTATCTAAAGAACAATTAAAGAGTAGTAGGTAAAATAGATGCCATTTTCTTTTTTGTTCAGATAAATTTACGTATTTATGTCAGTCAGGATTTGTTAGGTTATGCTACAATAACAACCAATATCCATGGCTTAAATCTCAGTGGCTTAAAGTCCAAAGTTTATTCCTCTCTCATGCAAATTTATTTTGAATCTGGGAAACTCTCCATACACTTGTCCTCTATAAACACGTGTAGCATTAAACATTCACATCTACACATGCTCCCATGATTGCAATGACAGAGGAAAAGAAAGGCACAGAGAACTGGCAAATTAATGCTTCTAGCTGAAAGTTATAATGCAAGTTATGTTCATATTTTATTGGTCAAAGCATGTGATAATGGCCATACTTAACTTCAGCAGAGTGAGACAGTACAGTCCTACCATATGTCTAGAAGGAGCCAGGAACCAGGTAGCAGTAGGACAGTAGTTATGTCTGCCACAATGAACAAATTGAATAACATGCTTTGTAGAGCTCATTCTTCCATTTTATTCTTGGAGAAAATGCTAGTATCAGCCCTGAGAGATGTGTGGGGAAAACAGACTTTTCATCTAACCTCATATTTTCTGTGGTCACTAGAGAGAATCACTGAGGTACTGCCAAAATAATGCTAACTTAAATTCTGCAATACATAACAATTAAGTGAAATAGAGTGGTGACAAATAAAGTAATATAAGGAATAATATCACAAGTAAGAGCTGTGTGAAATTAAACATATAGATGGCAACTCATATAGATTGGAGTTTTCATGGAAAAAGTGATCTCTACCTTCTACTTAATTTTGCTGTGAACCTAAAACAGCTCTAAAAAATACAATCTACTAAATAAAAAAAAATTGCAAATGAAAAAAGCTAACAAGAAAAATAATGAGAGCACTTACCAAAAAACCCACATGCAGGTAAGGAAAACTGCATGAACAATAGTTTATGTAGAATAGGCTTAAACAAGGGAAGAGAGTACAATATTTAGTTTGGTGAAGATGTCAGATTACCTAGCAAGGGGTAGGTTACATGGTAGTGGAACTGACAGACTACAAGAACAATTGGGATTGCATTTTATAACCATTGAGAAGTCATTGAAGGGAAGATGGGGTAAACATTATGCAAAACTAACTTAGAAAAGTTGAGTAATTTTCTCCAACTCACTTACCTAGAAAGTGGAAGAGTTGAGATTTGAATTAGTGGGCTCAAATGCAAACATCTGTGCCCTTAATACTACTTTATACTGTGTTCAGATTGAAGGAGAAGGAAAGTAAAATTAGAAGAATATTCTAGGAGTGTTGTGATAAAGGATCTGAAGGCTAGCCATAGGAATATAAAGAAAAAGATATCTCAAAGCAGTGTGCAACTTGATATTATGTTAAATCATTTCTAAGAAAGCAAAAGTTAACCAAACTCTGTAGTAAATAAAAATTTAAAGCAGTTCCCTGAAATTAGTCTGCCATTAACTGTAGGTGATGAATAACTTTAAACAACACTAATTCACTTCTGGATATACCTACAGGCATTAAGAACTATTTAAAATATCTTTGCCTCAAAACATTCTATACAGAATCAATTAAAAACTATCAGTACAGTTTCTTCTAGCACCTGGAGCAGGTTTCCGTGGAAGTAGCCCCTAGGCAACATTTTGTTTCTAGAGACCAAAAATGTCTTATTACTCAAATAACCAGGTCTTTGTTTTGACTTTACTTTTTTTTGAGTTCTGTTTTGAATGTATGTATGTGTTTGTATATAAACATAAACGTATCTATCTATCTAGAGGGATGGATAGATAGATGGATTATAAGGATGGATATAGATATACAGTATATATGTGTATGGATTTTGCCCTTATGTGAACATTACAATTAAAGTACCTGGACAGATTTTATTAGAAGAACAAAATGAGCCTAGTAGAAATACAATTGTTGTTGCCTTTAAAAATATCATAACTCTAAAATTGCACCCTGAATGCTGCTTCCTAAAATAATGTGATGAGAGTTTGGAGGCCTGGGTGTGCTGCTAACATTTAACTGTGTAACAGGGTAAGCAAGTTTGGGGCTTTAGATAACATATAGGAAAACCAGTTGCTGGTGAGGATAAAGTACAGTTGAACTGGGTAGTCGTTAAGAACTCTTGATAATCTAAGCTTTTATAATGTTTATGACTCTAGATGCCAAATAAAAATAATGGTTAAAAAATATGGTGATCTTAACATGTGCCAGGCATGATTCTAAGCATTTTATATTAACTGACTTATTTTACGTATGTTATGTATATAGTGATAGTCCCATTAGCTTAGCTATGTTGCCATAACAAAGTACCATAGCCGTGGTGGCTTTCACAACAGAAATTTATTTTCTTATAGTTCTGGAGACTGGAAGTCTGAGATCAGGGTGCCAGTATGGTCAGGTTCTGGTGTGAGCTTTCTTCCTGGTCTGTAGATGGTTGCTATCATACTGTGTGCTCACATGACCTTTGCTCAGTGTGTGCACTCTCAGAGAAAGACAGCAAGCTCTCTGGTGTCCCTTTTTATAAGGTCACTAACACTATCGTGAGGGCCCACCCTAATTACCTCTCAAAGGCTCTGTCTCCAAATACTATCACATTGGGGATTAGAGCTTTAACATATGAATTTTGGAGAAACACAATTCAGTGCATAGCACCTATGAACTAGATACCATTGTTATACACATTTAAAAATTAGGAAACTGACCCACGCATAGCTTAATAACTTGATCATAGGTCATACACATTTAAATGATAAAACTGAGCATTATCAGTGGTCTTTAAAAAAATGTTGTGGTACATCTCTGAACCTTTCTAGTTTCCAAAAGGTGTTCCTGACGGGGATATACTGGCAGCTTTTCACTCATATACTTTTTCTTACATCATTAGGAAAAAGTAAATAACGATAAACATTACAAGTTTACAAATCTGAACTGACATAAGAACATTTCAAATTGAATTGGCACAATCCATGATTTGAGGCTTATGAAGTTTTTGAAAAACATGAATTTGAATTTTTAGAAGACATAGAAATTTCCAAAAGAAGTAAATATTAAGGACTATAAATAGCAATAGCACCTTTTGCTAAAATTCTGTTGCTTGTTTAGAGTAAGCTGGACTATACAAAGAACCTCAGATTTTGCAACTGGAGAGGCTTTGCTTGAGAATGGCTGAATTATCAGAAGTCTAACAAGAAGAGCTGGGTTGAAAGCTGTGGAACATGATGAGGAAGTTTTCTTAGTATGATTAAAGATATTCTATAGTTTGCTATTTTGCTGAAGTTTCAATGGAACTGAAGATGTATAGTGGTGAAAAAATTTCTCTAGGGATCACCCTTCAGGATAGTTCTTTCATTAGGAAAGACTATTAAAAATTAAAATCTGAAGTATTTGTCAGGCTTTATTTAATCTGATGTAAGAAAGAGGAGAGCAAGCATCTGAGAATGTTTAACTAATTATATCAATAAAAGAGCCATATTATCCAGTTTAAGGAAAATGTTATATGATATGAAGTACCATGGATGCCTTCCTATTTGGGCTTTAAAAAATGTATCTATGTATAGGAAAAATAATTTTTTTGTGACAAAAAAAGGGAGCATCTGCTAATAACTTTGAGTGAATACATTTCTCTATTAATAATAACCTACTGGGAAGTGGCAATTTCATGCTGGCTAACTGATTTTATTCATCTCTGGAAAGTCTTTGTCTTCAATCTCTGTTCATGCTCCCTGATCCTCCAATAGAACAATAATAAACAAACAATTTCAATGTCCCCTAGTCAGAGCCGAAATGATAACCAGCGTTAGGAATACTTGTTTACTATGGTCTCAGAAATATTCTTCTGAAAACATTCTTTTGCCTTTGGTAGTGGACAGAAAATAGAAACTAAAATGTCTATTTTAAAAGTTTTTAAAATAAATTATACTCCTAAACAAAATGTCCAAGCATCGTAGTTTTTTTCTGAGTATAATAACTTTATAATTCAAAAAATACACTTTCACTTTATGATAGAAGCATGGTATTTTAAAAGGTCACCTAACACACCAAAATTTTCTTTCTGGTCAGTGACATGATAGACTTCTGGACTGCCTGTTTAGAATTCTGTTACACTTGTTTGTTGTAGAAAAAAAATCATAGGTTATAGGGCCTAGTTGTTTTGTGATATAAATGGGGTAGGTAAGTTTAGATTTCAGCCTCAATTCTTTGGAAGACTTATGGAGATACTTGGTTTGGCTATAAGCTGATTCTTTGTTTCCAGTTAAACATGTAAGTCAAATTTGATGAGAAATTGAGGACCTTTATGACTAGGGAATCAATTCACTCAGATTCTACTAAATAAGAGCTTCTCTCAGCTAGATTTTATGTTCATGATAATTCCTTTTGGAAATTCAGTTTGCTAAAACAGAAGCTGTTTTTAAAGGTATAGCTGATAACCTACATAGAGAACGCAAAATGGCTGTTTCCTTTTTTTTTTTTTTTTAATTTTATTTATTTATTTATTTATTTTTGGCTGTGTTGGGTCTTAGTTTCTGTGCGAGGGCTTTCTCTAGTTGCAGCAAGTGGGGGCCACTCTTCATCGCGGTGCGCGGGCCTCTCACTGTGGCGGCCTCTCCCGTTGCGGAGCACAGGCTCCAGACGCGCAGGCTCAGTAGTTGTGGCTCACGGGCCTAGTTGCTCCGCGGCATGTGGGATCTTCCCAGACCAGGGCTCGAACCCGTGTCCCCTGCATTGGCAGGCAGATTCTCAACCACTGCACCACCAGGGAAGCCCCGGCTGTTTCCTTTAAGCATTAAAGATTAAGGGATTACATTCAAGGCTTTTAGTGTTATTATATATACTAAGGACAGAGGGCATTCTCTTAATCATGCATTTGAAGAAAAAAGTCAAGTTTTAATAAAATATTTCAGAGGGAGGCTGACTGACATTGTATATTTGTGCATTGATTTTTTTCCTTCAGAAGAAATTGGCTTATCTGGAGAATATTAATCATGGGTACCAAGAAAAAAATACATTAAACATGAAATATTTGTTCTGGAGAGCTCTTACTAAAAAATATGCATGCATGCATACATGTAATATATACATGTCTATATACTTATTCATATAAATATACATGTATATATATAGTCATAAACTTAATTTGGAACTTCATGTAGAGTTTATTGTTTAGTCTTCTCTAAAGCAATAAAGAATATAAAACCTGCAGATTATAGTTCCAAAATAGTTCAAAGGAAGAGAGCATATTTAGGAGGGACTGATTCAACTGAATCATTCTTTTTGCAAATAATAATTGATACCTTTCCTAATTGAGTATCACTAAAATGGATTAGCTCCTTCTACTGCACCTGATAATTATCTCCTGGAAAAATGTAAGAAAGCACTTATTCCCACCAGCACAATTTTCTTTGTACAAATAGTTTAATCAGAATATAGTTAGGAAAATAAAAAGTTCAAAATATCAAAGCATCAAAGTTCTCCCCTAAATATTGATTATCGGGACCATAGGCTACATAAAATATGCTGGAACCTAAGCTTGTAACATTAATCCCTTTTCATGATTTCCAGAAGGTGGAAGTTGTTTTCAGGGCCAACGACCAGTTTAGAGGATGTGTATTTGCAGATTCTGGGTCTGCTGATTTAGTGATGCCCTCCTAGGGATCTCAGTGAGTTGTGGAGCCCTGGGGAACTGTCTCAACCTTGGATGTACCATTAAACCAGATGGCCATGCACAAATAGTACTTGGAGTAAGTACTTATTACTTAGTAATGCAAATGCAATTCTAGTAATAAGCTTCACTAAAACCATTCTTGGAATACATTGTAAGTAACAAACGTTATTTACAAACACACCATTCTCCTTTGAAAAAGAGCTTCAGGGAGGGATTCAAAAGAAGAGGATGGGAGTTCATGATCCAGACAGCAAACAGGGCAAAAAGAGAATACCATATTTAAACAGATTTGCATTTATTAATATGACTAAGCACTCTTATTTTTCTTCAAAATAGTTTGGCACTTAAATAAAAACAAATATTTAATTTGTTAAAAAACCTTAGACATCTTGCAAGTAGAATGTAGGGCTTGTAAAGAATCACAATATATTTTATGGAGGCAAAGCAATATTTTTAAGGACCAGATTTTTTTTAAAATGAACTGTACCTACATCAAGAAAAATACAAAAATATTCACAAAAGCCTGTTCATGTTGTTTACTTGGAGGTAGAGGAAGGGGATTCAAAAAGGAAAAAAATATAGGGAAAGAAAAAAAAGCACAAAATAGGAAAATACACATGGTGAAATGTTAACTGTGAAGATAAAAGTATAGATTATGTAATTCTATTTATAAAATTACTGCAAATATGGTATTAGACAATATTTACATTAGAATGGTTAGAAAGAAAATTGACAAAAATATTTGATCAGGTGATTTTATTGTAGATGATTTTTTGCCTTGAATGTCTGTGTTTTTCTTGTTTTTGTAATAAAATTAGAGTTAGTGTGATCAAGAGAAAGAGAAGATAAGCCACAGTCTGGGACAATATATTGGCAAAAGATTTCTTAGGGCAGGGAAACTACTCTGTATGATACTATAATGGTGGATACATGTCATTATATACTTGTCCAAACCTGCAGAATGCATGACATCAAGAGTGAACCATAATGTGGACTATGGACTTTTGGTGATTATGAGGTGATAATGTAGGTTCATCAATTGTAGCAAAAGTACCACTTCTGGTGGGGGCTGCTGATAATGGGAGAGGCTGTGCATGTGTGTGGATGGAGGTATATAGGAAGCCTCTTGACCTTCCTCTCACTTTTGCTGTAAACCTAAAACTATTCTAAAAATTAAGTTTAAAAAAAAATTAACATGACATTGACATGCTTGGAATCACTTTGGTAAATGAATTATAACTACTTCCCTTTGTTATCTGGCAAGTTGTAACAGCAGTCATCCCACAGAGAAACATACATATAGAACTGCCTCCTAACTGTTCTCCTGCTTCCATCCTTGTCACTCTGCAGTCTAGTTCCCTTACAGCAGGCAGTGATCCTTTTACAGTGTATGTCACAACCTGTCACTCCCCTGTTCAAAACATGCTAATGGCTTCCCACCTTGGAGTAAAATCCAGAGTCTTCCATAACCTCTAGGCAATCTGCAGCCTGCCTCCACCCACAATCTCTCTCAATTTCATCTACCCCGTACTCATTCTCCTGTCACCACTCTGTGCTCTTGGCTGCTCCTTCTACACATAACAAAGCCTCTTGCCTCAGGTCTTTGCATTTACTGTCCCCTGTGTCTGGGTCACTCTCCTTGCCAGCTAGCCCCATGGTTTCACTGCTCATTTCATTGAGGTCTCTGCTCATGCCATGTCCTAATGGACACCTTTCCTGAATACTCTTCTTCTCCAATTATTCTTTATCCCCTCACTCTGTTTTACTTTCCTTATATTTCTTCACAGGACTTAGCACCAAGTGAAATAATTACATCACCATTTTTATCTTTTTTTTCCCCCCTACTAGAGTCTAAGTTTGCTGGGGACAGGGGCTTTGGTGCTTTTGTTGCCTGCTACATTACCAGACACCAGCACAGTTCCTGGCCCTTAGCTGCATAGAAGTGTATTTCTCCCCTGCCACATCTTCCCCAGACTTAGACGTATACTTTGCAAACAAACCACACAGGCTTCCCATTCAGCCCCTTGTCCTCTTGTTCATCCTTGAATCAGCCTTTTCCACTGGATTCATACCATTTAAGGAAAGGGTTTTCTCTCCCCCCATTTCTCTCCTAGATTCCAACCTTTCTTCTTTCCTTCCTTCCTTCCCTCCTTTCTCCTTTCCCTCCTTTTTCCCTCCCTTCTCCCTCCCTCCCTCCTTCCCTTCCTTTTCTCCTTCCTTCCTTTTATTCTTTTTTAAACTATAAAACATACCAATTTGCTCTTACTTTGTTACTCTCTCCCATGTCCTTCACCCTAACATGATACTACTTATCATTTCTGGCAATACAAATACATATTTTTAAATTTGTAGATAATAAAATCCCACTGTTCTCATTGGGGTGGCAACTTATCAGGAATCACTGTTTCATGCCATTACATATTCATAGACTTAAGGGAGATATCTGCTGGCAACTTATAATTGGGTGTTTCTACCTACCAATAGTTTATTTAAGGTTATTTGTAACAGGTTGACACTGGAGGGTCTTCTTGCTGCCTTTGGCCTCTTCCTAAGCCCACCCCCCAATAAACAGTGAATAAATTTATAGAGTCACTTATATGCTAACTACAGGTTTAACAGGGATGGATAATCACATTTAAAATCTGTGTATGTATATTCTTTTACCTCTATAGAGTAGGTGTAGGGACACAATCTGGTTAGTTGAGAAAGCTAAATAATGCATTTGGAAAGATATTTTAATATTTAAAAAAATTTTATAGGGAAGAGAAGTTGTAACTTTATAAATGACCCTGAGTAGCACACTGCTGATTTCCCTCTCTCAATGCTGTACAGTTTGTGCATGACCTAGGACTAGAGGGGCAGGTGGAGAGATGGTAGACAAAGATTTTGCTTTGTTTATGTTTTTCATGCAAACACTGCTTTCTTCAGGACTTTTTAGTTTATACCTGAAATTTCTGTTGATGGTAGACAAGGATTTTGCTTTGTCTGCATTTTTCATGTGAACACTGCTTCCTTCAGGACTTTTTAAAGTTTACACCTAAAATTTCTACTAAGAAAATTACTTCCTATAAATTATTTTTACTTTTGAATAATTTTATTTTCATTACAGTTAACAGATGTACTAGATAATAAATAGATTGTTTGAAGCTAAGTATTATGAGTTCCATTTCTGCTAGAATGGTGACTTCATACCCCAACTAACATATAAGATTGCTGGATAATATGTAAAAATCATGCAGTAGACCTGGTAAGAAAATAAATATTCTGATGCTAAAAATGAAGCCAAAGCAGAAACTAGGAGATCTGTATGTGACTTTGGCACATTAGAGATGTTTTGTGAAGTGAATGAAAAGTTCATTTTTGAATGAAACAAGAATTAATTCTGATGTTTGAAGGGTGAGAGCAGATGATATAGTTAGAGATTACATCATTCTCTTAATATTAAAGTTAAATTCATACACAGTCTCTTTTCTCCTACATTTGTCTGACCTTACACAGGTCAAATTCTTATTTTAAAAATCCTGTCTTTTATGTATACTTTAGGCAGACCAATTCAGAAAATGTATCTGAAAAAATAGTTTTCTTCTCCCAAAGATAAATGTAATCTTCTAATCTTTTCTCCCTGGCATGTAACTCTTACTTGCATATATTGTTCTAAAATTCTTATCTTCTACTGAGCCAACATGAAAGGCAGTCACGTCTTACTTCTTTCTGCGCTTTTCTGTACATTTGTGGTATAGTAACTTCTTCAAAAGCAAAAACCTCTCCCCTCAGTAGAGTGCCACATTTCACAAGAAAAGTGGGCTTTCTGGAATGAAAAACAATTGCCTGATTAGCCAAGAGTAGAGGCATATCAAGTTCAATGGTAAAATCTTACTGGATACCAGATTATAAAACTAGAACATCTGCATCTAGTCATGGTAGGCTTTCTTTGCCTGCTTTCTGCAAATACCATTCTGTTCAGTGAGTTGTGCAAGTTAAGGTATATATTTTCATAAACTCAGGTGCTATTTATGCTTTGCCCCTTTTAACTGACAATGAGCTATCTGGAAGTTAGAGGTTTGCAGTCTGTTTCTGAATTGCCAAAAGCTATAGTCCCAGAAAGAAGCTAAATATAGTGGTAGAGATGATAGTGGTAGAGATAACTTACCACAGTGACTGAACATGTAGTATTCAAATCATTTCTCAATTATAATATATTTAAATGCAGTCCTATATCAACCTAAATGATGACAAATCATGGAGCTGTAATTTACATTCACTAATTTAGAACCATACATTTAAGCAAATTCATTTACAGTAACAGTTCTACTTAAAGTAATCTACCACAAAAGGATGATCAAATAATAATGTGCATAGGTTACTCCATAGAGGCATGAACTATTGGTTCATTACTTATACAAACAGAATTTACAGAGATGGAAAAAATGATTACTACTCAACAGAATTGTTTTATTTCATTAGTTTAAGGTAGTATTAAACATAATTTCATAAGTAGTGATTTGCCAGATGCTTTCAACAGAATAGTTGATTCATTGCTTATTTTGAGTGCTGATCTTTATGTCATTTTAGAAGAGGAGTATAACTTTGAAATAGGGCATGTTGAAGAAACTTTAAAACATGTTTCATAACTATATAATTATTTTAATTAATTAAACTTTATTTTCATCTTTTCCTGCTCATTTAAAAAATGTTAGGTGACTGTGAGGGTGATGTATAACCAAAATGCAACTCAAAAAATGAAAATATGAAATAAAAAATTGTTTGCCAGTTTGAGTTTTTATGTTTCCCAATTCCATTATTCCATTTACTCTTTCTTTCTAGAGAAGTAACATTTGTTATAGAAAATAGTTTGTCAGTTTATTGATATCAGTATTTAAAATTTTAAGAGCTCTACTTTTTTACTAAAAAGATTTAAATAACTTGTAAAAGAATGCATGATCTTTTATATATTTCTAACATGATACAACATTTAAGATTTGAATAATATTAGATGAATAGTCTAAACTTTCATGCAATGAGTATGTTTTCTACATTCTTACAGTTTATATATATTTTATTATGAAAAGTCAGATGTTTAATGTTAATTCTTACTATGAAAATAAAATAGGGGAAATGGGAGATTTATACAGAATTTGGTCACTAGTCTTTGTGGAATGGATAACTGATCAAGGAGACTAATTGAGCACTTTGTCTTTACAACTTTTAGGATGTATAAGAGGCACCTAGGGTGCTTGCTAAAAATGCTGAAATCTCTATATCTCAGCTTACTTTCCAAAATGAAAAATTCCTAATCAAAATAGGAGAAGCAATCCATCAATAAAACTAGAATGAAGTTTGGCATAGGGAGATCTGAAAATGTGAAAAAGAATTAAAAATTTTTGTACATATTAACACGTGGAGGAATATTAAATGGGGATGGGGTGGGAGCTCTGAAACACCATTAAGAGACTGCATACCTCTTATCCTGAACTCTATTCAATGGTAAAGGATTCTCCGATCCTGGAACTAAAATTGAGTGGTGCTACTGTGTCCCAGGAAGAAGAGATAAATTCTGGTAGATGGTATGTTGGGGGGTCCCCAAGACAACTCTCAGTCTTAATAGTTCACTTGAAGGACACACAAAACTCAGAAAAGTTGTTATACGCAGTTATTATAGTTCATTACAGTGAAAGATTAATTACAATCAGGAAAGGGAAAGTACACACAGAGTGGAGTTCAGGAGAAACCAGGCACAAGCTTCTTGTTATCCCCTCCCAGAGGAATGGCACAGATAATGCTTAATTCTCCCAGGAACAATGTTTGACAAAATGTGCAAAGTGTATTGGAGGTGAACCATGTAGGCATACATCACCTGTGTGACTGACCTTAGTTACTCATCTCCAGCCTCCCCAGAGGTCAAACAGATAGAGCATGGGCCAAAGCCTCAGGCATAGCAACACATCCTCAAAACACTTAGAACAGGCAGGATATTTCCAGCATTCAAAAGTTTTCTCTCCAGAGCTAGTCAAGGGCCAGTTCTTTCTTTGGAATATGCAGGGTTTGAGTAACCAAGGCCTGCTGAGTTAATCCTTTACTGTACAGATGATGATATCCAGAAGGGATAATCAGATCATAATAGAGCCTTGCAGACTTCACCATCCTGAACACCCTATACCTGTTTTTCATGTGGCAGTAACCAATAGGCCAAAAGAAAGAAAGCAAGTATATCTACTTCTTCTGAATCATTGGGAGGGAAATACTTTAAACTTGAAGTTTCATAAAGGGTTTTTCATTGTATTTTATATTTGGAAAAGGAAGGAATATGTGAAAAGCTCACAACCCTGGCGGCATTATGGAAAACACTTGGTTTTCTGATGACTTAAACTTCTACAATGGTGGTTTTGACATATAACAATGAATGTCTTAGACTAGAAGAATAGGAGGGCAAGAGTTAGATTAAGAGAGCTTTAAACTGAAATGAGAAAGGGAGAATATGTAATTCACAGAAGGAACCTAAATCATTCTTCCTCTAATTACCTATCTGGCTAATTCCCTTAGCCCCTTCAAGTCTTTGCTTAAATCTCACCTTCTTAATGATGTCTACCTTGACCAACAAGATAGGCTGGCCCCTATGAAATTATTTTCATAAGTCAAAAACAATTGTATATGTTTCAATCTAATATATACCTGCAACTTGAAACAAACTCTCAACTCTTACTCCCTAGCATTCTCATTTCCTACTTGCCCTACACTATTTTTAATTATTTTTTCATTGTACTTAACCTCCATCTAAAATACTACATAAGGAACATTCATTGTATTTACTATTATCTATTTCAACCTCTGCTACAAAGACAAATGGGCATAGAGATGTTTTTTTCCTTTAATTTACATATGTATTCCAAGAAGTTAGAAAAGTATGTGACACAAAGTTACCAAATTACTATTTGTTAAAAATAGGAATGAATAGATATTATAGCTTAGAAAGTAATAAAGAGGCATTCAGACACCTATTTAATAGTAGGGAACATTTGGAAGCAATTCTTAGATATTCTACACCAGAATGACCTAATTGCTAACAGCAAAACTTTATAGTCAGATAAATTGTTTTGGATCCTATCTTTGCTGCTAACTAACTCTGTAAACTTTGGACATTCTTTTCTTAAAAATTTCCCTAAGCCATAGTTTGCTTATCTTTACAGTAGGAACAATAATACTCACGGAAGTGCTATTATATAAAACATGATTCTTTCCATTCTGTCTTACAGACTGCATGAGAAATGTCTTTTTATTAAAAAAGAAGACCTTTTATAATTAAATATCAATAGGATAAGTATGGGTATATTGACAGAAATATAGCAATAGGAGGTTATATATTTGTTCAAAAAATGATAAGCAATGAGGGTCAAGGAAACATAAACAGAATATAACAAGGAGGAGGAACTGAATGATATAAAGGATGAGTCAACTGAGATTCTAAATGCTCCTTGCACATGGTAGAAATGTAATAGGATGAACATATAAAAATTTTAGAAGGAAACATAAAAAATCATGCACTTAGAATAACAAAAACTCACCAATTGTTAAGATGGAAGTGACCTGATTTAAGAGTAATTGTGGTGGAAAAGGGTTTTATGACTCTATGACTTTGAAAGCCAGTTTTAGCTGTCACCATGGCTTTCAGCTAGTCCATCACATCTGTGTGGTAAGGTGTCTTTTTGTTTTGTATTGCTTTGCTGTATCACATCTCCCTTTTAGAGAAGCTCTTTCAGGAGTATCTTAGTGGGATTTCTGGCTCACCTCTAAGATGCAGCCAGGGAATGGAGAAGATATTTAGGCCTGAATAATTGCCCCTAGGGGAATTTTTGAATCGTGAACAAGAGGCACACGAGAATTCTCTTTGTTCTTTCCCATTTTCGAGGCTTGGCTGCCAGCCTGTCACTGATTCCCAGTATCTCTCCAAATATGTCTACCCTATCTCTCCAAAAAAATTCTTTTTTTTTTTTTTTTTTTTAAAAACAGTTTCTGTCATTTGCTACCAACAACCCTGTTTGCCAGATGTGGTTAGTTCTAGATGTAGGACTGAGAGGTTACCAGGGTAAGGGACTTAAAAGTGATAAAACCAGGCAAACCAATATAAACTAGACCCTATCTGGATGCTATAGTTTAAGAACATTGCTTCCTGAATCAAATTACAATAACTCTGGACTTGACTTTATGTCAATATGATTGAGTAAATAGTCAGAAAAGCTCTCCCCCTATAAATTACGTAGGTGAAATGCAACAACTAGCTAAAATACAACAATATTCCCTCAAATGCTGAGCTTGTGAGAATGTAAGGAAACTTTCCAGTGACCAAAAAGAAAGAGCTCAGAAACTCTTGAGTAATAAGCCACACTAAAATTGTGATTTGCCTAAAGGTGTTTCCCAATCTTAGTAACCAAAAGGCTTGTCTTTTAATGGACACTTAGAGACAGAAGAGAAGGCCTTATTGCAGAGAGAGGTCCATGTTGGAGCTGAGACTGACAAATCTGGCAATCTCAAATGGCCACAACCTAATGAAAAGGTGGAAAGAGAAAGACAAAATTCTGTCCAACAGAAAGGAGAGATATGATAACTTAGCTATTTTGGCTTGAGCTCTGGTTGGGAAAAAAATGCCTCCCCTAAAGATTTGTAACCTTAGATAGGCCCTCATGCTAATGGGTAGTTAAAATTTATACTTCCTTTGTAGTCCTGAAAACTTCCAAATGAGTAATTAGCATAAAAAAGTCTCAGATTGGTAGAACATGAGGATACTTGGCAGAAGCAAAAATAATTCTCTTTTGAGGGATACCCTCTTAACTCAGGCTGCACAGAATTCCCATGGCTTAAGTCTAGGTACTTCAGGCTTAAAAAAACACTTAAGGCAAGACGCCATCATAAGCAAGAGTCAGCAGAAATACAAACAGCAGTGTCAGACCTCCAGGATCTTCAGACAATAGAATTAGACATTAAGGAAGTAAAATAAATATTCTTTTTATTTTTGGCTGCACCCCGTGGCACGGGGGATCTTAGTTGCACAACCAGAAATCAAACCTGTGCCCCCTGCATTGGAAGCGTGGATTCTTAACCACTGGACTGCCAGGGAAGTCCCTAAATATTCTTAACATGTTAAAATTTTAAATATTAAAAGAACACCACTGTTATTCAAAGAAGCACAGACAATCTGAAGAAATAACCAACAGTGCAACATAGACAATGCAAAGAAAAATATGAAAGTGAGGAACAAAGAATGACAAGTACTATCATGGGTTTAATTAGAACTTAATGAGAATGAAGAAAGACTAGAGAATGAGGAAGGGGCAATACAATGAGATAATGATGATGATTTTTGCAAATTTGTTCAATATCAAGCATCCACTGCTTAAAAATTACAGTAAGTCCTGAGAAGGCAAAATATAAATAAATCCACAGTGAACTTATTTGCTTCTCAGTCTATGCTAAAGATTCTTCATGATCTGCCTTCACCATACCTAGCCAGTTATGTTTCACACTAGTAACACCATGCATACATAGTTCTTGTTATGAAAATTTGCTTCTTAGTCAATATATATCATGGTAGTCTTTGCTATGAATTTGCTTCTTCTTCTTAATATGAAAGTCTCTCTTCTCTTCTCCTCATCAAAATCATATTTATTCATCAAATTCTTTTTCACAGATCCTCCACTGATTAGTCACACTGATCTCTTTTTTTCTAAACTTCTGTACACTTATATTATGAACTCCTTCACTCATTCATGATATTTATTGGGAGTCTGCTACAAACTAGCTGGATACTAGGTCCAGTAATGAATTAGACAGAAACACTCCCTGTTCTTAGAAACATTAATATTCAGCCAAAATGACAGTAAACATAGAGTACAGTGATAAAGTATAAACAACAAGATGTGAAATGAACATATTGAGATAGAGTGGGAAGGTAATCAAATATATGGGTCACTGAAGTTTTCCTAGAGGAAATAATATTTTTGAGTATACATGAAGATCAGGTAGAAATTATCCAGGCTCAGGTATAGGGGTAGGGTGAAAAAAGGCGGAGAAGATTCAGGTAGTGGGACTAACATGTTTCACAGCTTAGAGGCTTAAGAGATGATGGAGTTCTAGGGAATACAGGGGCTTGGTTATAGTGTAGAGGGTAAGGCAGAGAATGGTGAGAGTTAAGTCTGGAGTGATAGGCAGAACAGGGTGCAGATAGAGGCAGACCGTATAAGCCATGTTGAGAAATTTGAACTTTGTCCTAAAAACACTGGAGAAATCATTGAAGGATGTGATAAATGGAGGCTCTATTATTATATTTCTGTATCAGAGAGTCACTTTCATTGCCACTGGGAAGATGGATTGAAGGAACAGAGACCAGTAAAGAGGCTGCTACAATGCTTTAGACAAAAGCTGGTAATTGACACTAACATTGTAACAGTGGGGAGGGCAAGTACTGGACAAATTTGTCAGACATTTGGAATAGTTGATTAGTTTTTTCTAGCGGTTAGCTATGCATTTGTTTTGTCTTTTCCGTTAAGTTATGAGCTACTTAAGAGCAGAGACCATGTCTTCTTTTTTATTTATCAAAACTTCCAAGTCATCAGTAGTGGAGCCTATAAATATTTGCTGATTGAATGGGTCTTTGGATAGAATTATTCAATCACTGAGAATTTGTAAAGATAGCTGGAAGAAGCTCCAAGATGAAATTCTCAATAATTCAGTTTTCAGGGTAGTACTAAAAATGGTACTATGATGCAGAGTTCTCAAACATTACCTTCTTACAGTGGCCAGAGTAGTGAACTATAAACCTGGTGCTGAAGGATGAACCAGTAGTTACAGCAGTAACCTTAGCTCTAGGGCAGGAAGTCAATGCCAGTGACATATTGCCAATACATGACAATTTAAAATCCAGTAAGTGAAGTTAACAAAGTTGTTTTATAGCTCAGTGGACTCAGGGGTAGGGCTGGAAGCTATTTTCATCCTGTATTGTCAGGCTGGCTGTCTTATGAACAATATAAACAGCAATCTGGCAAGGAATCCGGATATCTCTTTCAAAAATAAATGATAAGGGTGTATTCAGGTTATGTTTGTGTGTTCCATGGAGCAAAAATTAGAAACGTATAAAGCTGATCATCCCTTTGAAGGGAAACACAGCAGGGAGTGAATGAAATTGAGCATTTTTTTAAAGAATGGGAAATCTATCTCCTCATCCAAATTATTTCCCTCTTCAATTTTGCAAAGTGGGTAAACACAGTTCCTTCTGAAATACAACAACTGTGTTACTTCTTAACTTTTCTTTGGATAATTGCTCACCATGAAACTAAACACAATCTACACTTTATTGTGTGTGAAATTTTAAATGGGAATTAAAAGGTTTTTTGTGACAACTAATTGTGAGTTGTTCTTTTATAAACCTAAATATGAGGACCTTTCAACATTAAAGAGTGTTTTACCTTGTATTATATGTTTAGGATTAAAAAGTGCTTTTCTGGCATACGCTCATAAAACAAGTTGGAGCTAAAGAATTGTATATATTGAGATGACAAACTAAACAATGACATAACATAGTTCCTAAGAAACTTATCACAGGTGTATTTCATAAAAATAAACAGTATTTATTGAGTACATATAAATCTGAGTTTTATATTAAACATGTTATTATTTCATGCTCTTAGCAAAACTATGTAAGAGATGCTATTATTATTCACATTTTATAGGTAAGGAACCAATACTCAGAAGGCTCAGAAACTTGCTCAATTCTGGGATTTGAATCTGGGTCTCAGAATCCTGAACAGATACTTTTTACCACCACACTACTTACAATCATAATTAATGCCTCCCAAGAAAAGAACATCATTTGTATTTTTCACCAAGTTCGGTGGCAGTTACTATGGTCTTCATCTTCCACCAATGTAAAGAAATGGTTATTGGACACAATTGCATGCTGTAATCTGCTATTATTTCCAAAGGATTTTTATTCAGCTCTTAGGAATGTTAGGTTTAGAGTTCAAAATTTAACTAGAAGATGTCATGTTCACTCTTGTTCTCCTGAAATTATTCTCCATGCTTTTAAGGGTTTGATTGGCTTGCCCACCCCCAGCTGCTCTTGGTACATCCACAAGGGGGTCACACCTGCAAATTTCTTTAGGAGATTTCCCCCTTATCACACAATCAGACTCTCTGCTTGATTCTCAAACTGTAGAATTCTTTACTTTCTACCACACCCACCCTTGCCAGTAAGCCCTTTTTACTTCTGTATTTGTTTTGACTGTCTCCAAATAATCTAGACTCTTTGTTATGCAAAGTTGCTAACCTTAATTCTCCAGTTTGCCTACTTTAAATGTGTCATAATTCTACATTAAACATATACACGTTCATACACATGTATCTACACATACACCTGTCAAAGAGGGGCTGAGTTGATAAAGACTTCCTTCTCCCTAGAAGGTAAGTGAGAAGACAATGTTTGTGGGCAAAGATACAACACTCTCAACTTTTTACTAAATCTTCCTACATTTATAAAAATATTACCACTTTTGTGATTTTTGGAATAGTTTAGTTAACATTACAAACAATTCCTCTCTCTCTCTATATATATGTATTCATGGTGGTCCTTCGTGGCTTATGTCTTTAATGAGAACATTTCCAAAAGCGTGTGTGTTTCTTTACCTGTGTGTTTAGCCTACTGATTCCTATTTTACTGTAAGTTTTATCAGAATGAATGTTAATTTTATAAAACACTAATTTAAGTTTTCTTGGAGATAAGCATACACCTCTAAACTCAATATAAACATTTTTCAATATTGAACCATCTCAGCAGCTCAAGGCTGAATCCTATTTATAATTCCCTTTGAAAGCTCCTAGATTAACTTCACTGATGTTTCCCTCAGAGTCTTGGTCTTGATATTAATAAATGAGCTTTGCTTTTATTCCTCTTTCTCTCTCTTCCCCCATCCCCACCCCCTACTTTTTCTTTCTTTTTTGAGACAGTATTTATTATACTTCGGTATCACAGTTATTATGGCTTTATAGAAAGAACTGGGAAGGGTTTTTTTTTTTTTAATTTTTAAAGTTTTGTTAATGGTCTGTGGCTGGTTCCTAAAGACTCCTAAAGGTTGATATTATTTCACCTGTGAAACTGTCATAGTCTCATAACTTTTACAGGGGTAGCTCTCTGACCCTTCTTTGACCATATTTTCAGTTACTTCTTTTGCTACCTTCTGAGATAAATTCAGAAATCTGTGTTTCCCTTTAAAATAATCAATTTCATCTAGGCTTTGTGTATTATAATTTAGCATTTATTTATATTTATGCAGCTGGAGGCAATGAGTACTCACAATGCTTATTTCTTTACCCATTTCATGCTACCGACCCACTTCCTGAAACTATACACATAGTTAAGGTCTTTCTTTAACCCACATCTAAGCATTAGCATGGATAATGAAGCCCAGGTGCACTCCCCAGCTTATCCACTCACTCAAAATTATGTCAAGTGATAGAGGTGCTAACACTATGATAGTAATCATATTGCACTATGCAAATACATCAGATCAATACATTATACACCTTAAGCTTATACAATGTTATATTTCAATTAATTTCTTTTTTTCTTTATTTTTAATTATTTTTTTATTGGACTATAGTTGACTTATAATGTTATGTTAGTTTCTGCTGTACAGCAAAGTGAGTCAGTTATACATACACATATATCCACTCTTTTTTAGATTCTGTTCCTATATTAGGTGTCAATTATATTTCAATTTAAAAAAAACACCTCATCTCTTCAAGTAAGGGATTGTTTATTTGGTCCCTTAAGGTTGTGCCACATACAATGATAACCTCTGTTCTGAAAAGAAGAAACAGTTTCAACTTTTTTTCCCCTATACTCTCTCTTGATGTGTTTCAAATTTTACTCTAATCTTCATGTTGTGTGGTTTGGGGTTGCTGTTTTTTCCTAGCTTCACTGAAAATGAGGTTTACTTCACTGCTTTTGTTGCTCTCATTTTTATTTTAGTTTGGGAGTGGGAGTTGAAATAGAAGGCTCTCTCCCTGTTCATTTTTAAACAGAAATCCCCACTACCCCATTTTCTTTATAGTATCATCATTACCTAGGCAAAAAAATTAAGTGCTGTATTTGCCCGTCCCTAGCTCACCCATATGGTATTAAGATCAGTTAATAATCACTGAATGGTTTCTGTGTATAAGTTGTTTTGTCACATTCTGTGTGGGCATCGTGTTTAACACATCCCACCGTCCTTCACCTCCCTTGTCTCCTGTCATCATCAAGAAGTTTATCTTATGGGATGATTTACATTGACGCAAATCATGATGATATAAAACAGAAGGCAACAAGTGACGGAATGGATGTGCTAACACAGTGCAGAAAGCTTGAGGAATGGGGAATGGAAGGAGTATTGCAGGAATGACCTGTTCTTTAGAAGATGGATCAAATTGTAACAAGTGGTGAGGATACTCCCATTGGTGGAAAGATTTGGCACCAAGGCAGAAAGATGGGGCAGAGGAGAGTACAACTAGAGACTGGCTGGTCACCCAGAACAACTGCTGGGAAGGGGGAGGTGAGTCTGGCATGATGATTTAAGGAGTATTAAAGAAAAATAACCTTGATATAACCTACTTTTTCAAGAAACTGGGGAAATAAACTTCACATTCAATTGGTTGCTATATTTCACCTCATCAAATAAAACCAGCCCTTCTTCTTCCTCTTCCCTATCAATATCACCAACAAAAACAATAAAAATCATACCAGCATGTTTACTGAAGTCTCAGTATATGCCAGGAGTTAAGCATGTACTTCACCTTCAATATTTTATTGATGTCTCATTTGATGTTTCATAAAACAATGCAACACAGGGGTTATTTTCACACTCATTTTTCATTGAGGAAGCTGAGTTAAAAAAAAGGTGAAGGAACTTGATGAAGTAGAAAGTTATGTAAATAGGTTAACTGTGACGTGAATCTTGGTAGTCTGCTTATAAAGCATGTTTGTATTGACTACACAATTCCAACTCCACCTTGATTCAAGGAAACATATTTTTTAAATATAGTATTACATATTATAAATGTAACTCATATTCATTTAGGAAAATGTCGGGAAAATGAGAGTACACACAAACCGGCAAAACCATAACTAATTTTAAAGGTTTTAATAATAATTTCCCTTCTCTCTGATTCAGCTTCTCAGGGCTAACTATTGTAATAATAGTTTGTAAGCAATCTTTTATTTCAGCACGAATTTACATGCATGAATTCACCGTTTTACTGACCAATGATATGTTAAATATATATATTCGAGTCACTAGATTTACTATTTAAAAATTTTCTGAAGGATTTTTAAAAATATTTATTTATTTATATATTTATTTGGCTGCGCCAGGTCTTAGTTGCGGCACACGGGATCTTTTAGTTGCAGCATGAGGGATATTTAGTTGTGGCAGGCGGGATCTTTAGTTGCGGCATGCGCAATCTAGTTCCCTGACCAGGGATTGAACCCGGGACCCCTGCATTGGGAGCACAGAGTCTTAACTGCTGGACCACCAGGGAAGTCCCTGAAGTATTTTGGTTTTGGATTTACAATTCCTCTATTAATGGATATTTAGAGTGTTAAACTTATTTTGTCTTTTTGTTGTTGCTATAATGAGCTTTTAATGAACATAACTAAATTGTCTATAACTAGTCTTTTATGCTGTAATTCCACATGAGATTTAGTGTTAATGGTTTTAGTATTTCTGGGTTTATTGGGCTGTAGACTATACACATTTATAATATTGATAAATAGTACCCTATTAGACTCCAGAATAGTTGTACCAGTTTATCACCCACCAACTGAATATGAGAGTAACATTTCTATATTCTATCACCCACACTGGGTGTATTAATCTTTTTTATTTTTTAGTCTCATGGGATAGGAAGAAAAACCTCTATTTTTAAGAGGTTAGTATTTTTGTGTGTCCACTGGTTACTTGCAATTTTTATCTGGGATTTTATTGTATATATACTTTGTTCATTTTTCCCTTGGGATGACTGAACTTTTTAGAAGTTGATTTATAGGACCTCTTTGCATTTTATAAATATTAACCTTTGGGTTTTGCATGTGTAAAAATATTTCCCCCTATTATTTATTATAAAATGTTGCTTACGATAATTTTTAATAGAGAATTAGTACACTGTTATAATTCAAATCTTTTTTGTGTGTGTATGTGGATCCTGAGTTCTGTATCATTCTGTACCTATCCATTTGGTACATTTTTATATCTAGACCTTTAATCTATTAAGTGTGGATGTTTAGATGTGAGTGGTATAAGATAAAAATATAATTCTCTTGCCCTCTAAAGATCATTCAATAGTTTTCAAACCATTTATTCACAAAGCCATATTTTGCCACTGATTTGAAATGCCATCTTCATCTACACTTAATTTATTTGAGTCTGTGCTCTGTCTGACTTAGTATTTCACTATTCCTGTGCCATTAGCACACTGTTTTAATTTCAGTAGTTTTTACACTATTTTTATATCTATTGGGTTCTCGATTCTTTTTTCTCCAAGTTTTTGTCTGCCTTACAGTCTCCATTGTCTTACATTCTGTTCTGCATTCTTTTTAAACTTTTTTCACCTTTGAGGCAATTTTTTAGGTCTTGTGCTGAGCTCCTGTCTCTGTCTCTTCTCTATCTGGGATTTCATCTACTGACTTCAGAGAAAAATTCCCTAAAATACTACCAAACTACAAATCTCCCCTTGACATTGATAAACTTCCAAGTATTTTCATATAACCCTATCTTATCTGCCTTCTTGAATTTCCAACTAGAAGCTCCACTGAGATTTCAAACTCAATGTATTTAAAGCCCAAATCAATGATCTCAAATTTCCCTCTCACTTTCAGAAACCCATGCACAATAATATCCTGTTATAATAATACAGGTGTGAAGTTTTAGGACCTGGGTTATTGATTTTACCTGTACCTAACATCACTATTATCGTAACAATGATAAATAATTATTCACTATGCCAGGTACTGGGTTAAACATTTTACGTACATTCCCTCTTTAATCCTTGACTCTTCCCTGTAGATTTTATGGTATCATCCTCATTTTATAAACGTCTTAACTGAGGAAGATAGAGCTTAAAAAATCCTTGCCAAAATCATGCCTAGTTATGGCAGGGGTAGACATTTATAGTAGATCTGTGTATCTCCCAACGCTTACTTGCTATGCAAACTTGCCTCATGTTGGTTGTTGTGGTCAGGCTTACAGGACCTTGGAGAGCAACAAGATGGGCTAAGGTTGGCCGGTGGAGGCTTATTATATCAGAATTATCTAGTAGGCTTTAAAAAATTATCCATGCTTCTCATATTTGTAAGATTCACTAAATTAATAAATGTCTTATCACAAGATTTTCTAAAATATGTCATACTTATTCAGAAAACAAATCCAATTCTTAATTAAATACTAAGTTAAAATACCTAAGGAAATCGGTCTTCTCTTATTTAACTTACGGTAACTACAGATAACTTTAATCACTGCATTTTATTCCATACTGTAATGGCATGCCTACATCAAGTTAATATATATAAGATACATATCAAGGACATAACATATTAGACAAATACAACTCTTCAATTTCTTAACTTTTAAGATACATAATTGCTCCACTATGAAGACTTAAATGGGGATTGTCACTTTTGTAATTAATTCTTTTTGTTTCATCCTTCTTACTAATTGAAAATAGTCTTTTAATATAGAAAGGTTTGAAATTGGATGAAGAGACAGAATTGGAAATGAAGTTGATTAACTACAAACTGTCCAAATCAATCAGAGTTTGACAGTGCCTTGGTAACACACAGAGTTCATAATTTACTTGAGATCTATCGTAATGCATATGCCATAAATTGCACAGAAGCCATGATCACTGTGCACAAAATTTAGGCTAAGAAGTTGCACTGAGAGAAAATTGCTCATTCAACATAGACTATTTTGGGAGGATATGCTTTACATTTTTCATTTAGGCCACTAACAAACGTTTGAAAATAAGTGCTTTGCTTTTTTGCCCTGATAGAATTTGACATAGGAATAAAAAAAAAAAAAAGTTTAAATATATTTCCAAGCACTTAAGCATTTGTAAGTAACATGGTTAGATCTGCATGTTTTGTTACAGAGTCTCAGAGGGTTAGTCTTGGGATATATTAAATATTATAGGTTATAAAGGAAAACTTATGTCTATACAATTCTATTATCCCCTCTTTAATAATGAAAATAGTATTCTAGATATTCAAAAGAAAAGAATAATTTCTGATTATCAAATTGGTTAATCATACTTACTAGTATTTTATGAACTGGCTTATATTTCTGGTTTTCAAGAAAATATATAATTATCCTTTTCTGAGGAGAAGAGGAGAATAGTTAATAAAGATTATGTCATACACTTGGCTAGAACACATTATAGGACCACTTTGGCCGCAGAGATCTGTAATTCATACCCACTAGTCACTCCTCATATGCTGATATCCTGAATACTCAGTTTTCTATGTTTTCCAACTACTTAACAAATAAAAATAGCCATCATATTATCATAAACTTATTTTAATTTTTGAATATTAGAATGTTTAAAAGAGGAAGGGAAGCATCATATGCCTCTAATATGCCAGTTATAAAAACCCTACAAAATTACTGTTTTAGATACCTATGCAAGAAATGTTGCAAATATTTGAGTTAGGGGAAAAATTCAAGAAGAGGCAAATCAGCCATGATATGTAAATGTTCAGCTTTTATCAATGCATAGATAATTTCTGATTTCTTGAAGAAATAGTAGTTGGTTTAAATAATCCTTTACTGACCATGACATGATCACAGAAATCTTATGTGGCTGCACCATATCTCAGAACAAATGATTTCTCAAGTCAATGCAACAAATAAAGGTGGTACCATTATTGGCCTGTTTTGAGCACATGAAAATCTGGGCAGTTCAGGGTAGGAGTGAGTGGTATGTTTGAGAGGGTAGGGATCAACTTAGAAAAGCTATTAGAAAGAATAGCAGAACAGAAGAACACCTTATAGTGGGAAGAAAACACAAAACCCTATCCGGCTTTTTGGAATAAAAGAACAAAACCTTATTCTAGTCAAGTTACCACTTTCTCACTGTTTTATACATAAATCCTCCTGACCAAGGGTGGACTTTACTAATAATCAAGTACAAAGAAAAAAGCACACCAGTTCATGTCTGTTTCATTTTGCTTTGCATTTTAATGGGAGAATTCTGATCAACTCAATTTTTCTATTGTTAAGTGGAGTAAAAAATGTAGGCTGATGGCTAGAAAAGGCATTGCAATATTATTCTTTTTTCTTTTTCCAATCTTTTGAGGAAGAATTATAACACTGAAAACTGCTTGAACTGAACTGTCTTGGGATATAAATTTGAGCTTGATAAAAAGGAAAGTAGTAAATGTACACTGGTGATTCCAGAGTCTAAGACATGGGATGTTACTGTTTTGGGGGAGGAATGTGCAACAAAAAGGGAAAATGTTTCCTTACAAAGTAAAATTTCTAAAGAATAGTAGGGGAAACTGTAAACCAAATAAAATCTACTGGAGTTGACTACCAAAAAGAAAAGATTGACCATCTAATTAATAACGAATAATCATTATCTTATAGAATTTAGGTCCAAACTAAAATAATTTATATAAAAACCTATATATTTCTAGATCATCCAGTCATTCATATGAATACTGTGTGACACCTTGTGCATAACTCATTTTGGAGACAAAAATATATTAAAACTACAACTAAGGCAGTTTAGAATATAGAGAAAATGTGGGGATATATTAGAATCAGAAAAGCAAGAGTCTTTGAGGGTTGTAATTGGTTTATTAATGGCTTAAGCAGGACGGCCAGGTGCTGATGGCTCAGGAGAAGCAAGGCCTAGCTCTATAGAGTTGGGAGAGGTGTCAGCCCAGACCAACTCTGAGTGTTCAGAATAGAGGAGGGTGGCTTCTCAAAGAAATGTCAGGGAACTTCTCTACCTGTGCTGATCGTCAAAAATAACAGATATCCACTTTGGGAATACTCAGAAAATATGACTGACCCGTACCCCCTTGAATTGCAGCAAGGAGATTGATAGTACTTAGAGGAGAAAACCTTATAGCTATTCATTAAACAAATATTGTTGGATTAAACAAATACTGTTGGAGTACCTACTGTGTTGTAGACACAGTCCTAACCTCAAGAAGGTGACAGTCTACTGGGGTCAGTGCCACATGGCTCACTTCCACCACCCTGTTACCCCTCACAAATAACTCAACTTGTATGAAATTTTTATATTCTACTGTGTCTCAGATAGCAGCAGAGATCAAGCAACATATGAGCAGTAAACAAATGTGCTGAGTGTGAGGAAACTAATTTGTACATGTATTTTCAACTACAATTTAAAAAGACAGAGTAAGATAAAGAATGATACTAAATTATTTTTGTCTTGTTTCAGAAGCAGTGCATGTGCATTGTGACAAATTAAAAGTATATAGAAGTGTAAAAAGTAAAAGGTGAAAATCTGTCCCCCATATCCTCACCCATATCTTCATTCCTTGTGAGAGGTGAGCACAGTGTTAGAAGTTTGTTATATATTCTTTCTGAACTTAGACCATGCCATCAACTAAAGCATCTAGCAACATATTACTCAAGGACAGACCACATGGCCCTGAGATGCTTTTTCTAGCTTCTCTTGTTACAGTCCCCTAAGGGTTCTATTGTGCCAGTTACACTTGACTTCTTGCTCTTTCCAGACTGTGTCTTATACTTTATCTCATTAGGCCCTGTATTGATGCTAGTCCTATCATGGAGAGTTCCTTTCTACACAAACGAGCATCATTTCTATTATTTTCTGTGCTCTGCCTAGCACTTAATACAATTTTAATATATCACTTCTTGATTCTGCTATTTCAAAATGTGTATGAATATCACTCTCTCTGAGCTGTAAGTGTTTTATTTTTTTCTGGCTTCATTGAGGTATAATTGACAAAACTGAAAGATATTTAAAGTATACAACATGATGATCTGATATACATATACATTGTGAAAGGATTCCCCCCATCAAGTTAACACATCTATCATCTTGCATATTTACTTTTTTTTTGGTGAGAACATTTAAATTCTACTCTCTTAGCAAGTTTCAACTATACAATACAATGTTATCAACTATACTCACCATGTTATACATTAGATCCTCAAACCTTATTCATTTTATAACTGAAAGTTTAAACCATTTTAACAAACTCTCCCTATTCCCTCAGCCCCTAGCAACCACTTTTCTCTTTCTTATCTCTATGAGTTAAACTTTCTTTCTTTAATATTTATTTATTTATTTATTTTGGCTGCGCCAGGTCTTAGTTGCAGCACATGGGATCTTTTTTTTTTTTTTTTAGCATCTTTATTGGAGTACAATTGCTTTACAATGGTGTGTTAGTTTCTGCTTTATAACAAAGTGAATCAGTTATACATATACCTATGTCCCCATATCTCTTCCCTCTTGTGTCTCCCTCCCTCCCACCCTCCCTATCCCACCCTTCTAGGTGGTCACAAAGCACTGAGCTGATCTCCCTGTGCTATGCGGTTGCTTCTCACTAGCTATCTTTTATGTTTGGTAGTGTATATATGTCCATGCCACGCTCTCATTTTGTCCCAGCTTACCCTTCCCCCTCCCCGTATCCTCAAGTCCATTCTCTAGTAGGTCTGCGTCTTTATTCCCGTCTTGCCCCTAGGTTCTTCATGACCATTTTTTTTTAGATTCCATATATATGTGTTAGCATACGGTTATTTGTTCTTCTCTTTCTGACTTACTTCACTCTGTATGACAGACTCTAGGTCCATCCACCTCACGACAAATAACTCAATTTCGTTTCTTTTTATGGCTGAGTAATATTCCATTGTATATATGTGCCACATCTTCTTTATCCATTCATCTGTTGATGGACACTTAGGTTGTTTCCATGTCCTGGCTATTGTAAATAGAGCTGCAATGAACACTGTGGTACATGACTCTTTTTGAATGATGGTTTTCTCAGGGTATATGCCCAGTAGTGGGATTGCTGGGTCGTATGGTAGTTCTATTTTTAGTTTTCTAAGGAACCTCCATACTGTTCTCCATAGTGGCTGTATCAATGTACATTCCCACCAACAGCAGCACACGGGATCTTCATTGCAGCATGCAGGATTGCAGCATGCAGGATTGCAGCATGCAGGATCTTTAGTTGTGGCATGCAGACTTCTTAGTTGTGGCATGCAAACTCTTAGTTGCAGCATGCACATGGGATCTAGTTCCCTGACCAGGGATTGAACCCAGGCCCCATGCATTGGGAGTGCAGAGTCTTACCCACTGGACCACCAGGGAAGTCCCAAGTTCAGCTTTTTTAAAAATAAGATTCTATAGACAGGTGATATCATGCAGTATTTGTCTTTCTGTGTCTGTCTTATTTCACTTAGCATAATGTCCTCCAGGTTCATTCATGTTGTCACAAATGACAGGATTTCTTTCTTTTTTAAAGCTGAATAATATTCCATTTTCTTTATATATTCATTCACTGACACACACTTAGGTTGTTTCCATACATTGGCTATTATGAATAATGCGGCAATGAATATGGGGATGCAGATATCTCTTTGAAATATAATGATTCCATTTCCTTTGGATATATACCCAGAGGTGGGATTTCTGTATCATATCATAGTTCTATTTTTAATATTTTGAGGAGTCTCCATACTGTTTTCCATAGAAGTTGCACCCATTTACATTCTCACTGTGCACAAGGGTTCCCTTTTTACCACATTCTCGCCAGCATTTGTTCTCTTGTCTTTTTGATAATAGACATCTTTACAGGTGTGAGGTGATAGCTCATTGTGGTTTTTATTTGCATTTCCCTGATGATTAGTGATGGTGAGGTGGTCATTTGTATGTCTTCTTTGGAAAGATGTTTATTCAGGTCCTCTGCTCATTTTTAAATTGGGTTATTTGGGGAGGGTTTTTTTGCTATTGAGTTCTATGAGTTACTTGTATATTCTGGATGTTAAACTCTTACTGGACACGTGGTTTGCAGATATTTTCTCCCATTCCACAGACTGCCTTTTCATGTTCCTATTACTGTGCAGAAACGTCTTTAGTTTGATGCAGCCCCACTTCCTTATTTTTCCTTTAGCTGTCCTTGCTTTTAGCGTCAAATTTAAAAAATCATTCTGAAGACCAGTGTCAATGTGTTTACCATCTATGCTTTCTTCTAAGAGTTTTATGGTTTCAGATATTATGTTCAAGTCTTGAATCCATTTTGAGTTTATTTTTGTGTATGGCATAAGATGGGAGTCCAGTTTCATTATTTTGCATAGTTTTCTGGCACCATGTTTTGAAGAGACTATCCTTTCCCCATTGAGCATTCTTGACTCCTTTGTTGTACATTAATCTGCCATTTATGCATGGGTTTATTTCTGGGCTTTCTATTCTGTTCCGTTGATCTGTGTCTCTGGCTTTTTGTTTTTTTGTTTTGTTTTGTTTTTTGGCAATACCATACTATTTTGACTACTATACCTTTATAATATATTTGAAATAAGGAAGTGTGATGTCTTCAGCTTTTTGTTCTTTCTCAAGATTGCTTTGGCTATTCATGGTCTTTTGTGGTTCCACACAAACTTTAGGAGGTTTATTTTATTTCTGTAAAAAGTACCATTGAAATTTTGATAGGGATTGCATTGAATCTGTAGATCACTTTGGGTAGTATGGGTATTTTAATAATATTCTTCTAATCCATGAGTACAGAATGTCTTTCCATTTATCTGTGTCTTCAATTTCTTCAATTAATGTATTATAGTTTTAAATGTATAGATCTTTTACCTCCCTGGCTAAATTTATTCCTAAGTATTTTATTCTTTTGATGCTATTGCAAATGGGATTATTTTCTTAATTTTTTTTCTGATAATTTATTGTTGGTGTTACAGAATTCAATTGATTTTTGGGTATTGATTTTGTATCCTGCAACTCTACTGCAATTGTTTAAAAGTTCTAACAATATTTTGGCTGTATGAGCTCTTTAATTATGTTTGTCCCTCAATTTTTCTGCACCTCAATGGTACATAGCAGGAGTCAGCAAAACTACAGTTCACTACCCAACTATGGCCCACCACCTGTGTTTGTAAACACAGTTTTATTGTAACGCAGCATGCCAGTCATTAAGTATTGTTTACAGCTTCTGTTGTGCTACATCAACACTGCTGAGTATCTAGGAAAGAGATCATATGTCTCAGAAACCAAAACAGTTGTTTTCTGGATCTTACAGAAAGAGTGTGATGATCTGGTATAATGTTTTGCAC